>NC_079205.1:12528830-12828830 GCF_026745355.1 Beta vulgaris subsp. vulgaris | reverse complement strand
TCTAAATTACAAAAGGGAACTAAAGGAATTAAGAAGAAGAAGAGCATGGACCACTAATTCTTTACGATAGAGTTTGAGTGTATGGATAGGACCAATTGTTTCATATTGACTGGGGCAACTTTAAGCTGCTACTTGATTGATCGAGCTGGTTAGATATCTCCAAGAATTAATACCTTACCAGACGCAATCAACTTTCTAACCACTCATAACTTACAAATTAGAACATGTACTTCTTAACCAGTAACTACCCATATCATTCATAGCTGAAATTACTCCAAATAAATAGGAGTTAGGACTCTTTCAAATGATCAAATTTGCATTTCTCGATCAGCCTAGTTAGTTTAGCAACTTCTTGTCCTGTTGATTGACCATTATTGCACCATGAAGGTGACAACCGGGATTCCGATCCCCCAGCAGCCCTATGCTGCTCCTCCTCCGCAACCGCAATATTATGCTCCTCCGCCGCAACGTCAATCAGCCACTGGAGACTTTTCTACTAGTCTATGTGATTGTTGCTCTGACATGCCATTGTGTAAGTATTTTTCACAATGGAATTTTCTTGCATTTATATGTTGTTCAGATCCTACATTCCGACTGGTGTCTTATTTTACAATTTACACCCAAGTTCCTTTTCTACTTGGGCTTCTGTTGATGACATAAAGACATCTCTTTCCATATCTTCGGATACATCCCATAAGGGTTTGCCCATAAGGGTTCATTGTCCATAGACCCTTGTGGGGATTTCGCTCAATTTCAAAAGTTCTACCGCTTCCTGGAGAAATTCTCCCGTTTGGGCCTTGGTACTTTTAATGGATGCTCCTAAGTTTACAGGTTGCCTAACATTATGGTGTCCCTGCATCACTTTCGGACGGATAGCTGAAATAGTTGACAGAGGCTCATCATGTAAGTACACAACATAGAAGTTCTACCACACCATAATTCGATCAAGTATATATTTCACTCTTTCTATGAGTCATAACTCATAACCTACAGTTTCCATTGACCACTAGTATCTCCTATATAATTTTTAACAATGTGGATTAAGCGGAATTTAGTAACAAATTTTCCTTAGCTCAAATATCATCCTTGTCTTACAGAAAGAAAAAAAGAGACTACAATGGAGTAATTCTAGATGGCAATATTACTCCCACTATATGAGTGCTTTAACATTATTAGTTATTTTTGTGGTATAGCATGTGGTGTGAATGGAACCTTGTTTACACTACTTCTGTGCTTCACTGGATTCCAATGGATATACTCATGCACATACCGGTCGAAGATGAAGGCACAGTATGGGATACCAGAGAACTGTTGTGAAGATTGTTGCATTCACTTTTGCTGCGAGTGTTGTGCCTTATGCCAAGAGTACCGTGAACTTGAACACCGTGGCTACAATCTTGCACTTGGTAACCTATCTTTTCTTCATCTCCCAATCTATATTTTGTTACATATTATGCAAATACGCTTGTCTAATATTTTAGATGTGTCAAATTAATAAAATTTAACCTTTTTATAGTGTTTTTTAGTGCACAAACTTAAACAAATGACTGTACTTTGGAGGTTTAAGGATTTGAATAAATACTGGCGACTTTTTCGTCTTAGGCTTGATCACGTTTTCTTTAATTTTAGGCCCTGTTTAGGCTTTTGGGCGATTGATCTTATTGTAAATGCCCAGAAACGAGCCTAAGTGCTAATATAAGAGATCTTCATTACTGCATACAGTACTTCTTAATAATAGGAGTTGAGAAAATGTGATAACGAATCAGACGCAATGACTCGGGATTTTGCATCATTGTGCAACGCCATACTAGATCACTAGATGGTGCATTATAGAGGATAGAGGATCTTTAATGTGCAGACCATTCAGCTAAAGTCACTTCAAATAAAAGGAAATAATGTATAGTATAATATACAATAGAAATTTTGGCCTGAAATTTCATTAAAGTTTATGAATGTGTTTAGGATGGCATGGGAACATCGAAAGACAAAACCCTGGAGTTGTGATGCCTCCTCAAGTTCATGGTGGAATGATGCGATAGGTTCAAGACTCTGCAGCAGCAGTACCCGTCTAAATTATGTGAACATTTCCATTGTTGATCTGTTAGTATGATAGGCTGATAGGATCTTCTAAGATTATTCTTTGTGTGATTTATCTTTTTTTATTGTTATTATTGTAAATTTTTATTATTTGATTAATGTTGTATTGATGGATACATGAACATAACTACATAAGAAAAAAAAAATCTGCTTCTGTTCTATACAAATTGCTTACCAATTAGACTAGCTTTTACGGTTCGTTTGGTATTGTTAATAAATGGTGGGAATGATAATGGATTTCAAGCATAATTAAACAAGAAAAACACCCTTAAAATCTCTATAAGAAACAATCTCTCACCCCCAAACTTGTATTCTTTTCTCCAAGTAGTGGTGTCAAACAAGTTCTCGAACAACATCTGGGTATACCCACGGCAAACCAAGTCATACCCGGACAGATCGAGATTCTGTCAGTTAGTGCCTCAGGTCGTGATTGGTCAGATTTTGTTCATCTGAGTCGATCACATTTGAATCATGAGATTGACGGGTGTCGGATAGGTCTGAGCTTTCCAATTACAAGTCGATTCATTCCCAGATATGATCACACCTGGACATTTTTTTAGCCGGGTTTGCACATGCCGTGTTTGAGTTTCATGTACGATTGGGTCGAGTCACGTGTACTCTGGTTGAATCACTTATGACCTTAGTTCGATCATTGTGAAGCATCAGCTCCAATTGCTATTGAACGTCAATTCAACTTCGATTAACTCCTCATCGGATCAGTTTGATTTTGTTAAAAGTATCAAAATCGACATATATATACAAACGTGTGTGTGTGATAAATATATGGATGATCACGAAAAACTATATTGTTTATCGTCATGTTTAGTGTATTCTATTAGTTAACTCTTATTTCAACTAATCAACTGCGTAAAACCACTCTAATAAGTAAATGAGTAGAATGACTCTTCATATGTTCTAATATTACATATTATAACCAACGACAATAATAACGAGTAGACGATTAATTCCAAGGTTTATATAAATGATTTATTATTATAAGCATTATGATTGATATATAAGTTTGTAAATAGCTATGATGATAATGATAATAGCAATAATAATAAACAGAAATCGATGATGATAATAATAACAATACAAATAATAATAGTAATAGTAACAATGCTAACAATAGCAATAGTAATACAAATAAGAATAGGAATACTAACAATAATAGTAACAATAGAAATAATAATAGTATCAGTAGCAACAATGCTAATTATAGCAATAACAATAACAAACATAACGCGGTATATATATATATATATTATGTTGTGACTATAAATGATAAAGTATAAACAAACTATCTTATCAATATGTTTATTCATTTTAGTAGAAATTTGGTATCAAAATAATTCTAAAACCAATCTAATACTCTGTTTATTATAAATTAGCATAACGACTCTTGATATGTTATAATATTATAACAAATGATAATCATACATTCGTATATTTACAACTTCATATGAGGCCTAAGTGATTTTAACGAGGATTCATATGTTGCACAATAATAATAATAATAATAATAATAATAATAATAATAATAATAATAATAATAATAATAATAATAATAATAATTATTATTATTATTATTATTATTATTATTATTATTATTATTATTATTATTATTATAATAATAATAATAATAATAATAATAATAATAATAATAATAATAATAATAATAAATCATACCACTAAATCGTTCTCCCCTATAAAGTTAACCGTAACTTATTAAAAAGTAAAATCAATAATAAACTGTTAACAAGTAACAACCATAAGTAAATTAGTTAACAAATACTCCCTCTGTTTTTTTTATCTTTCTCACTTAGAATCTTGGTACTATTAGTACTTAGAGAGAATCTTCTAATTGTTTCACAATTTATAAGGAAAAACATAGTCATGTGGGGTCTTGTTTGATTCGTCTCAATTAGTACATTATTAATATTCAATCGTTATAATTTTTACTAATATATAATGAAAGATATTTAAGCTCAAAGAGGTGTATTGGGAGACGTGCATAGGAAAGTGAGAATGATAAAAAAAACAGAGGGAGTACTTACTAGTTACTAGATAGTAACTTGTTAACAACCATATAAAAAGTTAATAACTTAACACTTTACTCCATTGTCTTTATAAGTGATAAGATTATATATTTACTCCCTTGTCTTTATATATATATATATATATATATATATATATATATATGCAAGATCACATGAACAGGACAATATTTATAAAGATAACAAAGTTAATTATTTAGTAATCGTATTTTCTTTGGCTAGAGAATATATGTGATGAACAGGACAATATGAATTGGTCCTATAACTAAAATAGATTAATCCTTTGAGGTCACACATTGTAGCACAAGTTGGACAAAGCAATCCAAATCCGTTTAGGAATTAGGATTAGGATTGGGCCGATCCAAAGGGGAATAGGAGGAGAATTAGTTCTTCTAACTAGCCTATGACTCTTCTATTATATATAAGATATAATATTAGGGTTTATGTGATCAATTCATTAATCAGTTTCTTTTCACTAGAGAGAGAAAGTGAAACCCTAAACAATTCCCTCTAAACCGGCGCCTATACCACAAAAGCAAGAGAATTTATACTCTTCCGCTCCAGCAAACGTTGGTGTTCAACTAGTGCTCGAGGACTGATTAGAGGAGCAACACTTGGGCTCTTGGATCTTCAAAGTTTGGATACAACAGGGAAATCACGCTACAAAGGTTTGATATTTAATCCCTATTGAATGATTCATGAGTTTGATTATGTTTGCGATCCTATGATAGATGTTAGGAAATTGTTTCCTAAAATTCCGATATTTGCATGTATATATTCCTACAAATAATAATGAGTATTATATATTAACTATGAATGTACAATCAATTCAACTCGTTTACCGTGATAAATATATAGATGATAATGAAAAACTAATAAAAAATACTATATTCTTTATCGTGATGTTCAGTGTATTATCTTAGCCAACTCGTGTTTGGACTAGTTAATTGTGTAAAATCACTCTTATATGTTAATGAGTATAATGACTCTTCATATTTTTTAATATTATAACCAACGACCATAATAACGAGTAAAGGATCATTTTCAAAATTTATACAAATGACTCTATTATTATAAGCACTATAATTGATATATAAGTTTGTGAATAGTTATGATGATAATGGTAATAATAATAAACATAAATTATAAGAAGTCACTATTAACTCAATAAAATTCATATAAGTTATATTGTTATACTATAAGTTTACTTAAATAGATATAATCTAATTATTACATAATCGGGTGATAGTTGTATAAGTAACACTATAAGAAGTCTAGCTTAATAAGTAAATAACCATAGAGCTGTAGAGCTAGTAACTTAACATGAGACATTGAATCTAATTATTTCAATAACAAAATTTGTTACAACATATAAGGAGGTTTGTTAAATTACTAACCGATTTTGCATATTAACAATATTTTAATTGATTAAATCTTATTGTTGAGCTTATTAATTAGCAAGATCTTGATACGAAGTAAAATGAAGTGTACTATAAAGTTTGTTATAACATGAGTTCATTGATTAAGTGAATATAAGCAAAAGTATATGTATATAATAACACATGAATATAAGTATATTGTTATACTATAATTCACGTGAATGACTATAACCAAAACATCAATTAAGCAAGTAAGAGTTCTATATGTAATATTTCAAGAAGTATAGTTTCATAAGTAATGACATTATAGCAATATAACTCCGTGGCAGAGCCAAGATTTTAAAATCAAGGGGTCACAAGAAAAAGACAAAGGATATTCAATATTGAAAATTTTACAACTCAAAGACACATTGCCTTTGATTTTTTTGATCTAGGTGTATCACTCATCAATTCCTATATTCATTATTTAATACAAATTAACACATATGAACTAACTATTAAACTATATGAAAATCAATCAATAAATTACAATCTTAAAGAAACTAAATACTTATAGAAAATTTTAAATTAATTAACACTACCTAATTTATACAAATTCACATTTCACAACTTCACTACTAGACTTCTATATAAAGCTGGATCACAATAGTAGTCTCCTAAGTCTGCTACAAGTTTCATATTAGATGGAAGAGGAGCCTTAGCATGTTTAAACAAATCTAAACCAGATGCTAGCAAGAGTTCCTTTGTGAATTTCTTTTGGGTCATGATGATCCCTTGCTGAACATGACTTACTTCCATCCCTAGGAAATAATGTGATTTCCAAGTCTTTTATACGAAAGACTTTATGAAGATGAGCCTTCAAGTCTTCAATATCAGAGTCATCATTGCCTGTTAATATAATGGCATCCACATAGATGGTTGCAATTAGGATTGATGTATCACTATTTTTGAGAAATAGAGAGTAATCGTTCCTAAATTGTATAAATCCTTGCAATAATAATTCGGTAGTAAGCTTTGCAAACCACTGCCATAAAGTGATTTTTTTAATGTACATACAAGGTTCTGTGGATTTGGAATCCCTTGTTTTATCTTCATGTAGATTTCCTTAGTCAAATCTCCATGCAAGAATGCACTATTGATGTCTAGTTGAAAAAGATTCCATTGCTTACTGGCAGCAAGAGCTAAGAGACACCTCACAGTTGACATTTTCACTACTAGTGAAGATGTTTCTTCAAAATCTATCCCATACTGTTGTGTATAACCCTTAGCAACAAGCCTTGCTTTGAGTCTTTCCAAGCTTCCATCAGCCTTTAGTTTTACCTTAAACACCCATTTACACCCTATGCCTTTTTTATTGGGAGGAAGAGAAGTAAGCTCCCATGTGTCATTTGATTCCAAAGCATCAACTTCCTTTTTTATCATTGTTGTAATCCAACCTTCATTTTGAGAAGCTTGTAGGTAGCTACTTAGTACCGTAATTGTGGATGTTTGAGTTATTAAAATTTTAAGAGAGGAAGGAAGATCTTGAAATTATACTAAGTTATACCAGTGAGAACCAGTACTAGTAGCAGCAACATATTCTGTTAACCAAGCAGGTGGCTTAGTTGTTCTAACAGATTATCTGATTGGTGGTATAGGTGGTGATGTGTTGGGCTATGTTCTGTGATGAAGAGGATGAAGGTGGAGAAATAGGAGAGGAGTGGGAAGGCATAAAACTTGATGGAGAATGTATAGAAGTAGGTGTATCAAGGCCAAAAGATTCTGGAATATCATAGGAGAAATCTGGATCAGGAATTGTGTTTACAGGTAAGAAAATAGGGGAAGGATGAGGGTTAGAGTAATGGTAAGGAAGGTGTTTTTCATGAAACTGAATATCTCTTGTTATGAAGACCTTTTTTGTTGCAAGATCCATAACCTTGCAAGCTTTCTGATCAGGGGGATAACCAAGCAAAATGCAAGATGTAGCTCTAGGATCAAACTTGCTTCTATTCACTTTCAATGTTGAAACAAAGCACAAACATTCAAATACTCTTAAGTATGTCAAATCAAGTTTGTTTCCATAAACAAATGATAAGTGCGTTCTTAACGCACTTTATGGCTTCCTTTTGGCTTGTTTTGGTTCCCTTTTTCCCCTTTTCTTCCCTCTTTCTCCTCACTTTTCCCTTTTATTTCATTCACTTGATCATACTTGATCATAGTGACATTTTGCTAGATTTTCGATCTATTTTGATCGAATTTCTAGCACATATGCTTTCACCATGTTTGCTCGTGTTTCTATTGCAGGTATGACCCTTTTCGGGGCCTAGAAATGCGAGACATGGCACAAGGGAACGAGCCAGAGGCTGAGAGGTAGCCTGAGGTGCGCTTGGTATTCCCTGCACACGATGGTGCGCCCGCACACGATACTGGTGCGCCCGCACACGATACTGGTGCGCCCGCAATATCGACCAATTTTGGAGCACAAAACAGACGACATTGGTGCGCCCGCACCTGTGTCTGGTGCGCCCGCACCAACCCATGGTGCGCCCGCACCATCTACGGAGGATTTCCAGCTTAAGGCAGAAGGGTCAGGTGCGCCCGCACCTGACGTATGCGCCCGCACCTATGCATGGTGCGCCCTCACCCCCGCACCATGCGATTCCGGAAGAATTCTTCGTTTCATTTAAAACCTTTTTTCTTTTAGTTTTAGAAGTTACGCTTTATTCTAGTTTTTCACACAATATTTTAGGGTTTTGTATTAGAGAGAAAACACTTTAGTTTGATTGAGATTTGAGAATTGTTAATCATAGTTTGTGATTTCCAATACATTCAAGGTACTTTTTATTCAATTTGATTCAACGTTTTAGTTTTTAATTTGTTTCATTCTTTCCGTGTTTGTTCTTGCTTTTGGTTATTCTAGATCTTCATTCTCTTAGTTTCATAATTGTAATTTCCATTAGTTTAATTATTACTTAATCATGTTTAGCCTTAGATTAGTCATAGATTTATTGTTTAATTGCTTTAACTCCATGATTAGTGAGTAGTTTCATAATCTAGGGTTAGGGTGAAAGTATGAATTAGGATTTTAAATATATATGTTGTTGATGTGATTGTGATGTTTAGAAAAGTTTATGCATTGATCTTGGTGTTTTGATCCCTTAGGATAGATATTGATCACATTTATACTTTGGTATTTAGATTTCAAAAGTTCTTTAATCGAATTTTGACTCTTTTATCATCCCCAAGAATCAACTTAATTTCTAGGCCAACATATTGGGTAGAAATTAAGGGGATCCTTTATTAGGGGTTTTTCGAACTTATTGAATCTCTTAATCAATTGACTAAAGACCATTCGAGAGAGGATTTAGTTGATTGATTAAGTGATTATTCTTGAGGACCATTCGAGAGAGGACTAAAGTAATTTAGAGGGAAACTAAACCTTGCATAATCATCTCCATACATCACAATCGCATTAGCATTCATTGGCTATTCTTATTCATACTAGTAACCTTAACTCTAGTGTCTTTTATCTGATATTTAAACTCGTGTTATTTGCTTGTTCGTGCTATTAGTTAGACTTAATCGATACCAAAACTCTTTCAAACCCCAAATACCCTTCAATTAGGTAGTCTAGACTTGATAGACTTTAACCAATCCCTGTTTCCCTGTGGATCGACCCTTGACTTGCCCTTACTATTCCCTTAGTAATTGCTTGTTAGGACTATAAATATTATTTGGAAAGCGGTTCTTGGTGCCTTAACGACACACTAAAAACCTCTTATCAACAACTTCATAAGGTGAGGAAGAATTAATAGAACTCAGAGGCATTTTATTAATCAAATGTGCTACTGTTAACAAACATTCACCCCCACAAGAAAGCAGGAATATGTGATTGAAAGTAAAGAGCTCTTCCTGTTTCTAGAAGGTGATTGTGTTTTCTCTCCACAACACCATTTTATTGTGGAGTATCAGGGAAATTTCTTTGATGTTGAATGTCATGGTGATGATAAATACTCATGATAGATCCTTCACAAAACTCTTTGCCATTGTTAGATCTTATGCATTTGATATGAGCATGAAATTGTGTTTGAAGAAAGACAATCAAATGTTCAAGTATCTTAACTGCATCAGATTTATGTTTCATGAGAAATATCCATGTAAATCTGGAAAAATAATCATCCACAACTATAAGGAATTGATGGAATCCATCATGTATACAAACCTTATAATTAAGGCCCCCGGGTATTTATATGAAGCATTTCAAAACAAGAAGATGTTTGAGTAACACTTGTAGAAAATGATACATTAGGCTGTTTTGCTTAGGACAAACTTGCAAATAGACTCACAAGCTCCATTACAAGGCATGACTTCAACAACATGATGTATTTTATTGTAAGGTAAATGTCCTCATCTAAGATGTCATAGCTTCATGGCTTCATTATCAGCAATGCAAGTTGTTCTACTAGTAGTCAAAGATTGTTGCAGAATCACAAATCCGTCACTGGCAGCATAAAGTCCAGAATCCAGCTTACTAAGAACTAGGGAATTATTCAGAGAATGTTCCTGAAGTATACACTTATCACTTGTAAACACTATATCACAAATTAAGATCTTGACATAATTTGTGAGTGCTAATCAAGTTGAAAGTAAAATAAGGAACATGGAGGAAATTTTTAAGTTCAACACCATTCTAAAATTTCACAGTACCAATATGTTGCACCATAGCTTGTTTTCCATCAGCAATTGTTATAGTGTTTTGTATCTTAGTAAACTTTTCATATGAGTCAAATAAATTCTATATTTGAACAAATATGGTATGTGGCTCCACTATCAATTATCCACTTTGAATTGAGAGAGGATAGCAAGCAAGTACCTACGATGTATGCTGAGGTTCAGTTAGAATGCACAAGATTCTCTGCATTCTGAGAAGTGGAAGCATGAGTTTTGTTGCTGACTTTGTCATGAGAAGATTCTTGTACCAGTTGCACAAGCTTGTGTCATTGGTTAGAGTGAGTTGAACAATTTCATCAGAACCATATTGATTTGAATCATCATCTTCATCTCCATAGACAATGGCTGTAATCTTTTGCCTTTGCCTTCTTTGAAGGTGGAAGGATGGCCATGGAGTTCATAGCAACAATCAATGGTATTTCCATTCATCTTGCAATGCTCACAAAAGAAGGTTCTTCTTGTGCCATTATCGCCTCCTCTATAATTACCAGAATTCTTGTTCCAAGAGCTAGGAGGCTTATAAAGAGCAATTTTAGAGTCAAACTTTCTGTCTTCAGCTACAAATGTCATAGCATGAGCTTCACCAGTTACAACAATACTTCTTTGTTTTTCATCTTGAATTAATAACCTATATGCCATAAACACATTAGGTAAAGGCTGCATCATTAAAATGTTAGACCTCACATTAAAATATTTTGTATCCAGCATCATCAATAACAGAATCCAACGCTCTTATTATTGTTGCTTGACTATCTTCTGAGTAATGTTACAAGTACATCCAGTGCATGTACAGATCGACATCAGGAACTGGATTTATTCCACTAAGTTGATCCCATTGAGCTTTGATCTCTGTAAAGAACTCTGCAACAACAATCTTTCCTTGAGATAGCTCATGTAAAGTTTATTGTGTTGAGTACAATTGTACGGTGCTCCAGAATTTTGAGAGTAATGTTCTTCAAGATCTTTCCATATGTCTCTAGCACTGGTGAAATAGATCATAGTTTTAGCTATAGTACGTAGTTTCCGAGGAATGAAGGATATCAGATGTAACCATAACATTACATCTCTCCCAAGCAGCATGAGCAGAATCAGTAGAAGAAGGCTTAGGAAGAGATCCATTAATGAATGACAATTTAATTTATTCTTGCATGATAAAGCAATCATGATTCCTCGTTGCCATTTAGAGAAGTTCTCTTCATTGAATTTTACAGAAACAAGAGAATTTACTGGATTTTTAGAAGGATGATCAATGAAATATACACTAGAAGGATCTGTGTAAGAGGAATATTAGAAGAAGTTTTGGATGAATTAGTCGCTTTATCAACTAGATTTAAGATGAAATCACGGTAAGAAACTACACAGGACCAATCTCACAAATTAATTTCAAATTCCAAAATAAAATTGAAGGAAGAAATTTAGAAAAAGAAACAGAACGAATCAATCTAAGATTTCAAGAAACGAATCAATCTAAGATTTCAACTAAGTTTCAACAACACAAAATCACAAACAATCAAATGATGATTCTAGAAAAAAATCAGATCAAACCTCAATTTTCAATCGACGAACTGGAATTAAGCTTCAATGAAAACTTCAGATCAACAAAGTTACAGTGAAATGGAAATGGAATCAACAAGAACGGGCTTCCTAAGCTCTGATACTATGAAGAAATTCATGAAATGAATTTCATACTTTGCGAAACTAAAGAATACAGAAGAAGAAAAATGTGGAGAGAGGGAGGAGATCTTTTATTAATGTATTAGAGAAAGGAAAATGAATGAATGATCTATACACATTAACTACAACATATATACACAGCTGAATTTCTAAGCTAAAGAGTAAACTAAAGCTTTACAACAAATTAGTTATAACTAACTATGAGCTGGCAGTTAGTTACACAACTAATAACTAACTAATATCTTCAACACACTATAAGTTGAAAAGGTGATTATATGAAGAAAAAAGTCACTATAATATAAAAATAGTAGATATAACAAAACAATAACTAATATGTTGTAAATAAACTGAAGAGAGAAGAGAGAAGAGAGAAGAGAGAATCGTATTGTATATATTATTCCATGTAGTCCGGGGTATATATATATAATACAATAGTTAGGGTTTGCTTGGAGAACAAAACCCTAGAATATCCCGGATATATTAACGGGGGTATAATGGGCATCCATATTATATTTCATAACACTCCCCCTTGGATGTCCATTATACAAAATAAAAGTTCTCTCTTAAAATAAAATATTTCTAATGCGCGTAAGATGCTGCCTCATTAAAAACCTTACCAGGAAAACCCAGTGGGAAAAACCATGGTTAAGGGAAAAAGAGTGCAGCGCGCATCTACTCCCCCTCATGATTACATAACTTGAGATCTTTGAGACGACGTAATCCAATACGGTAAACTAATTTCTTGAAAGTAGCGTGGAAGTGCCTTGGTAAATAGGTCTGCCAAATTTTCACTTGAACGAATCTGTAGAACCTGTACATCACCATTCTTCTGTAGTTCATGGGTGAAGAAGAATTTTGGTAAAATGTGTTTTGTTCTATCACCCTTGATGTATCCTTCCTTGAGCTGTGCAATGCATGCTGCATTATCCTCATACATAACTGTTGGAGCTTCTTTCCCTATAGATATGCCACAATCTTCTCGTATATGTTGAATTACGGACCTTAACCATACACATTCACGACTAGCTTCGTGGATAGCTAAAATCTCTGCATGGTTGGAAGAAGTGGCTGCAATGGTTTGCTTCATGGAACGCCAAGAAATGGCAGTACCACCACTTGTGAACACATATCCTGTTTGTGATCGAGCATTATGGGGATCAGACAAATACCCTGCATCTGCAAAACCAATTAAGTCTTCTTTGGGTTGGTTAGAAAAGAATAAACCCATATCTTTCGTTCCTTGGAGGTAACGAAGTACATGTTTTATTCCATTCCAATGCCTTCGAGTTGGCATGAGCTAAACCTTGCTAGCAAGTTCACAGGAAATGATATGTCAGGTCTCGTATGGCTAGCAAGATACATCAATGCCCCTATTGCACTTAAGTATGGTACTTCAGGACCAAGGATTTCTTCATTATTTCTCGAGGACGGAATGGGTCTTTATCAACATCAAGTGATCTTACAACCATTGGGCTACTCAACGGATGTGCTTGATCCAAATAAAACCTTTTTAACACCTTTTCCGTATATGTTGTTTGATGCAC
This sequence comes from Beta vulgaris subsp. vulgaris, assembly GCF_026745355.1. NCBI lineage: Eukaryota > Viridiplantae > Streptophyta > Magnoliopsida > Caryophyllales > Amaranthaceae > Beta > Beta vulgaris. The sequence goes on along the minus strand of NC_079205.1, from coordinate 12,815,369 downwards.
AAGGATTCCATTCTTTAGATGCTCAATTTGTAGCCCCAAGCAAAATTTTGTCTTTCCAAGATCTTTCATCTCAAATTCTTTCTTCAAATATTCCACTGTGTGTGAAATCTCTTCAGGGGTCCCAATAATATTTAAATCATCAACATACACTGCAATTATTACAAATCCTGCCCAAATCTCTTTATAAAAATGCATGGACTGATAGGGTCATTCTTATAGCCTTCACTTAAAAGTACTCACTGAGGCGATTATACCACATACGCCCTGATTGCTTCAATCCATAAAGAGATCTGTTTAATTTTATGCAGTAATGTTCTCGAGAATTAGAATTTGCTGCTTCTGGCAGTTTAAATCCTTCTGGGACTTTCATATAAATGTCATTGTCCAGTGGCCCATATAAGTAGGCTGTGACTACATCCATTAAACGTAAATCAAGTCCTTCTCTTATTGCCAGACTGATAAGAAATCTGAAAGTAGTTGCGTCCACCACAGGGGAGTATGTTTCTTCATAATCAATTCCAGGTCTTTGTGAGAATCCTTGTGCAACTAAACGTGCTTTGTATCTCACAATTTCACCATCTTCATTCTTCTTTCGTACAAAGACCCATTTATGTCCCACTGGTTTTACACCTTTAGGTGTACGGACTACTGGTCCAAAGACTTCTCTCTTTGCAAGAGATTTTAATTCTGCCTCAATTGCTTCCTTCCATTTTGGCCAATTATCACTTTGTGCACACTCTTCAATAGACTTTGGTTCATGATCCTCATTTTCTTCCATAACATCAACTGCTACATTGCATGCAAAAATTTCATCGACGTCGATTTGATTTCGGTTCCATTTTATTCCAGACATGACATAATCAGTTGAGATCTCTTCATTGTCAGGTACCTGAATTTCTTCCTTTGCCATGTCTAAAGTCTCTCCTGGAGATCCTTCAAAATTCTTTGTTTCCTCGGCTGGCCATTATCAATTCCTGCTCCTTTTCTTTTCCGAGGATTCTTATCTTTGGAACCAATAGGTCTACCACGCTTCAGGCGTGCTGTAGACTCACTAGCAGTTTGATGTTTTCCTTCTGGGACATCAATTTTGATTGGAGCATTCACAGCTGGTATATGCGACTTGGTTACTCTATTTGGGTCAGTAAATGCGTCTGGCAATCGATTTGCTAAGCTTTGTAAATGAATTATCTTTTGGACTTCTAATTCACATTGTTTATTACGAGGATCAAGATGAGATAATGATAATTCATTCCAACTGATTTCCTTCTCCAGCTGTTTATTCTCTCCCCCTAATGTTGGAAAAACTGACTCATTAAAGTGACAGTCTGCAAATCGAGCCTTAAATAGATTCCCTGTGGATGGCTCTAGATATTTAATTATTGATGGAGATTCATATCCAACATATATTCCTAACCTCCTTTGAGGACCCATCTTAGAACGATGTGGTGGAGCAATTGGAACATATACAGCACATCCAAAAACTTTTAGATGGGAAATATTTGGTTCCTGACCAAAAACCAATTGTGATGGGGAGAACTTTTGATTACTCGTTGGCCTGATGCGAATTAATGCTGCTGCATGTAATATAGCATGTCCCAAGCAGAGATTGGGAGTTTGGACTTCATAAGTAGTGGTCTAGCAATCAACTGGAGACGCTTTATTAATGATTCAGCTAGACCATTTTGTGTGTGAACATGTGCTACAGGATGTTCAACACTTATCCCAATAGACATGCAATAATCATCAAAGGCTTGAGAAGTGAATTCACCAGCATTATCAAGGCGGATTGCCTTCATAGGGAAATCTGGAAAATGTGCTCGTAATCTAATCAATTGAGCAAGTAGTCTCGCAAACGCCAGGTTGCGAGTTGATATATAGCAAGGATACATGTGACCATCTACTCGATGCGTCAATTAAAACCATAAAATATCTAAATGTTCCACATGGTGGGTGAATTGGCCCACAAATATCTCCCTGTATACGTTCCAAAAAATTGATAGATTCAAAATCTATTTTGGTTGGTGAAGGTCGTATTATCAACTTGCCTTGTGAGCAAGCAGCACATGAGAAATCATTAGGAAGAATCTTCTGGTTCTTCAATGAATGTCCACATGAATTTTCAATTATTTTTCGCATCATTATTGAACCAGGGTGGCCCAACCGGTCATGCCAAATAGTGAAATTATCTGCAAACTTCCTGTTTACTATGGCCATATGTTTCAATTGTATTGATTTTAGTGTAGTACAGACCAGTGGAAAATGCAGGTAATTTCTCCAAAATATTCTTAGTGCCTTGGGTAATACTCGTGATATGAAGGTATTCAACATTTCCTTCACTTATTGTCTCAATATGATATCCATTATGGCGAATATCTTTAAAGCTCAATAAATTTCTTTGAGATTTGGGAGAATATAGTGCATCAATGATTTCAAATTTCGTTCCCATAGGCAATAATATATTTGCTCTTCCGGAGCCTTCAATTATCTTTGTACTACCTGATATAGTACTCACACTAGTTTCTTTCATTGTCAAATAAGAGAAATATCTCTTGCTTTTTAGTATGGTATGAGTAGTTGCACTGTCTGCTAGGCATAAATCTTCACCATTCATTGCTAACTGAACTTGAGGGGTATTCATATTCTTCAAATAAATGAAATAACAATAATATATAAGAATAACTAAATAACCAAAATTTAACAATGTCATATAAAATCATAGTACTAACAAATAAAATCTAAAATAAAATAAAATAACATAATCCAAACAAAAATCCATAGTAATAACTTAATAAACAAAACGAAGTTTTATTCTTTAAATGACCATAATCTAATCTAAGGATTAATTATTCCCTTCAGGGGTGGTGAAGAAATCAGCAACTTCCAGGTGAGTTGTATTGCCACAATCAAAGTCACCTTCGCCATCTTCGTACACAAGATTTGTTTCTACTTTCTTTCCCTTTTGCTTAATGATTGTTGATAAGGTCAACCAAGTGTTTTGGTGTACGACACGTACGAGACCAATGACCTTTTCCTCCACATCTGTAACATACATTGGTCACGTTCTCATTTTTATCTTTCTCTTGTTTGTTATCATCTTTATTGTCCCCCTTCTGGTGGGAATATGAATTCTGGAAAGAACCACCTCGGCCTCGACCTCGACCATCCATATCCATGTCCACGTCCACACTCGACCATGTCCATATCACGCATCGTCCACGTCCACGTCACCACGTCCACTATTGTTGGCATGATATTTTTCTTTCCCATTATGGGATGTCGCATTCGCTTCAGGGAATGGAGCAGAACCAGTTGGACGTGATTCATGATTTTTCATCAGTAGCTCATTATTTTGCTCAGCCACAAGGAGACAAGATATAAGTTCAGAATATTTCTTAAATTCCTTTTCACGGTATTGTGTCTGCAGGACAACATTATTCGCATGAAAGGTAGTGTATGTTTTCTCTAGCATTTCTGCATCAGTGATTTTCTCTCCACATAATTTCAACTGTGAAGTAATTCTGAACATAGCTGAGTTATATTCACTTACAGACTTAAAGTCTTGTAGTCTTAAATGTAACCAGTCATAACGAGCTTTGGGTAGTATTACAGTTTTCTGGTGGTCATACCTTTCCTTTAGATTACTCCAAAGGACTTGTGGATCTTTCACAGTCAAGTACTCAATCTTAAGACCTCATGGAGGTGGTGGCGAAGAAATATCATAGCCTTAGCTTTGTTTTGACTTGTTGCTTTTTCCTTCTTTGATTGTATCACCAAGGTCTTTTGCATCTAGGTGAATTTCAGCATCTAGCACCCAAGACAAATAGTTCTTTCCAGTAATATCAAGGGCCGCAAATTCAAGTTTTGTAAGGTTCGACATAGTTCACTATATACAATTGAAACGAAAGCAGAAGGGTCACGGGGGTGACAGCATGTGATAAACAGCAGTTATACAAATTTTAACCACGAAAAGAAAAAAATACAAAAATATGTAAGCATCAGTTACTAAGCAAATTCCTACTACCCTACATGTATAACATGAAGCACCGCAAGCCCGCAACACAATACTACAATAAGTCAAACCAAGTTGACATCACAGTGGCAAACATATGGCAATAAGTCTCAAAAACATGAATTCTCTAAGCTCAGGCAAACATATGGCAGTAATGATCAGGTGTATATATAGTCCACCAAATAGTCATCAAAGACTGAATAGTGAACAAGTATGATGCAGCGAGGAATAATATATTATGCAGCGCGTAATAGACAAAGACGAACATTAATCGAGTACATCAAAAAAAATCTGGACATCGCAGCCAACAAAAACCAACGGCAAAATTGAAGTTTCAATAAAACATACATAGCACAGATCAATTCGATAATCATACCGCGACGATAAACTCACTTAGTTCAAGAATTCAATAGTAGAATTTCGCTTCTAAACAATTCGACTTTAGAATGTTAGACATCATTACTAGTATAAATAAATTGAAGCAAACTTATAAAAAAAAAACATGCAGTAATACAAAACCATAATCAAAATTTTATACAGTTCCTTTGTTTATAATAATTAGTAAAAAAAAATCCAACAAATAAGGGTAGTCGCTAATAACAAAAGTGATAATACTTTACCTCAATGACAGATGATTTTTTTGGTTTCTTGTTTGCTCAGTCGGCTAGGGTTTGGTGCTGATAACGTGTTGTAAATAAACTGAAGAGAGAAGAGAGAAGAGAGAATCATATTGTATATATTATTCCATGTAGTCCGGGGTATATATATATAATACAATAGTTAGGGTTTGCTTGGAGAACAAAACCCTAGAATATCCCGGATATATTAACGGGGGTATAATGGGCATCCATATTATATTTCATAACATAATATAAATTAAATAAATGGGCACTTAATTAATAAATACTATAGATAAAAATAAGATACATTAGGACAAACAATTAAATAATCATAATTATTTTAACACATTAACACTAATCCATATACATCAAAAGTTAGTACATTTAAATACATACATCAACATACATCTAACTAGCATTTTTTGCATGATATGCGTGCGTGTCGTATTAACATTTTTCTCACTTAGTTATACATCAATGTTGCAAAAAAATTAATTTGAACAGACATTATAATTATTTTTAATTTTTTAAATATGTTTTTCTTAAATCAATGTTTTGTTAGTTTATTTACATATTTGTTCATCATTCTTAAGCTATATTATTGAGAGGAGGAAATATAAAGCAGAATAAAGCTTGTGCTCAAATAAAATGGAAGAATTTGTGTATCAGGTTCAATCGTTGAATATTAATAAAATGGAAGAGTTTGATTCATATAATAGAGATTACTGGAAAATAGTCAACATTTAGATCTTAAAATACTATGAGTATAATTATTACTATGAAATTCAAGTTTTTATTTTTTGTTCTAATTGTGTCAATCAAGTTATATTGCCAAATTATTTTTTTCTCAGAGTTTTTACAATTATGTAAGAAGAGGAAATCATTCTCTTTAATTTATTTAATTAAAATTGTAAATTCAATTTCTTTTTTGACTTATTCAATATAAATGGTGTGGCAATAAAAGATTATTTAACATACATGACAATTTAAATTGATGAAGAGTTTATTAGACTTTTGTAATGGAGATATTTGTAATTCCAATGCCCTAGCCCAGCATTTTCGGCCCATTTGCATCAAAGACAACCAAAAACGACATCAACAGTTTGAACAAACAGAATTCTGGGGCTCGAATTCATCTTCAAAATCAAACCTCGTTCCAGGTTCTTCTTTCTTATTTCTTTTGCGCCCTTTTGTTTAAAATGTGATTATACATGTGATATTCATTTCTTGCAATTTTTAAGACTTACTTCATTGGAATCTACTTCATGCAATTTTATGCTATTGTTATTGTTTGTTTCATGAATTCAACTTCTTCTTCTTTTTTCTTATCTCATGTTTTTAGGGATAATTTACATGGTATAAACTTATGATTCAAATAATTGGTATAACTTCTTAATTCATGTTTGTTTCATAGAATCAAATGAATTTTTATAGTATCGTGATTGGGAATTTGGAATAAATGACCTGTATCCCTAGTCTGGCAATAATAGTAGGGACATTTCGACTTATGCACTATTCTATACAACTTGAACCACAGCTCTTTTACTAGTATAAAAAAATGTGACATTTTGTATAAAAATTGCTGTCAGTATTTCTAATGACATCTATGGTCCGTTTAGTTAGTAGTACTAAATAGTGGTAATGGTAATGCTTTTAGTGTAATTTTGTGAAGACATGGCAATGTTAGCATCCATCGTAATGAAATTTGATGTCAAACATTTGTTTACCTTCATAGATTTTCATTGACATCCAATAACAACTTCTCAAGTGGTAATGGATGGTAATAAAATTTTAAGAAGAAAATAGGTGTTTTGTGATAAAGTAGTATGATCATGAATGTTGACATGAGAATGTCTACACAAATTTACACTATAAATCATTACCATTACCACCATTTACTACCGCTAATCAAACGAGCCACTAGTACTCTGAGAAAAGGAATGGGTGGAGAAGGTTGTTCTGTATCTTTGACTGAAAACTAGAAAGTGGCACACAGCTAGTAAGTAGTAAGACTGAATTTTTGGCGATGCCATACAAGATACGAAGATGAATCTTATAGCGAGGCATTTGTGTTTTTAAGATAATTTTGAATCGTTGTATTACAAAATGAAGTGAAAATTGTTAGTTATGCAGTTCACACGAGAATTGTACATGCAGATAGCTCTACTTTTGAAGGGGCGACTGCCCACAAGTAGTTGCGAGGTAGTGGCAAAACTTGTCAAAGATTGTAAGAATACTTTTTTTATGTTTGTTTTCACTTTCTAAATTTGTCAGAAATTGAAATTTTCGTTCTTTATCTATGACTTCCTTTCGTCAAGGGTTGTCCTAGGCTCCTAGCTTACTTCTACTATTCTGTAAGACTCTGAGTCTGCATAACAATGTATAATTTTTTATCTCTGCAAGCCAAAGGATGACATTCATGAACGCAGATAGTATGCTGCAAAGATACAGATATTGTAAATGAAGAAACGTAAATTTCATAGAATTTAGAAAGGTCTTAACACTAGAGCAGTAAATCAGTAATCTTGCGTAGAGATAGTTGGGTGTGTGAATTCCTGGTAATTCAAAGAAAACTTCTCCCAATAAGTTTCTGACTATCCAGGTTTTAGAAACAGGAAACATGACCTTCATGAGAGTTCCCGTACATCAAGGCGGCAACCTCTAAAGCGCTAGGAGATCTTTCACTTCATTAAGCATGTAATAATGATATATAGAGCAATTTATAACTTTTATTAAGAGACTTGTTGCATCATCTTCTTACAAATTCAGTCCTTTTGACATGTAACAGGCAAATGGGAGTCTCACTCGGTATTATTTCCTCAAGAAACCCACTTCACCCGCAGACAGTTATGTACTACTTCTTCATTGGTCGCGATTTTAACATTCCAGCAGGCCACAATATTAGAACCAGTTAATGCTGTGGATAAAGCCAATATCAAAGAGGATGATGAGGGCGTATTTGGCACAATCAACTCATTGTTTGATCCTAATGAAAAAACTAAGTCAGGCAAAGTGTTGCCTAAAGCCTACTTGAAGTCAGCTAGGGAGGTTTTGAATACTCTACGAGAGTCGTTGAAGGAAAATCCAAAAGATATGGCTAAATTTAGACGAACTGCCGATGCTGCAAAGGAATCGATTCGAGATTATTTAAGTAACTGGAGGGGGCAACAAGCTGTAGCAAAAGAGGTGAATGCATTAAGATTTCATACCACATAATGGAATGTAGAATCAATTATGCCTATAGCCTTGAAATCTAAGACCGGAAAGTACTTTACATGGATTGTGAACTGAACTTTTCTTTTGATACCTTGCTGCTTCGACTATTACCAGCTCGCCTTCCACTTAGAAAGTTAGAACCCATTTAGTAGGTGGTAATATATGGTGGTAATTTTAATGAATTCATTGCTTATTTTGTGTTGAAATTTTTTGTGTGCCAATGTTCATAAATCATGATAATGTCCGTCCATCCCAAATAGCTCTATTCCTTTATAAACGTTAATTATCATCCATTACCATGTAGAGGTGCGAGTGATAATGGAAATTTATGGAGAGAAAATCACATGTTCTGGCCTTCTGGGTGAACTTTATCATCATGGCATTTACATGAAATTTTCTTTACAAAATTACACTTAAATACTAAACTATTTTCACTATTTATTAGAGGCTAGAAAACATACCATAAGATTCATCGTGAGAATAAGTACAAGGATGAACTGTTCTTCTAGTACCCTTAAGCTGTGATGTGATCAGTTTGTGAATGTCCAGTACTTCTTCACTGTGATAAGAGCCTGTACTTTGGTTATTCGTACTTCCAGGTGTAACACCCTTTCACCTTCTCCATTTCACGTCTCACGTGCAAAGCATGTGAGAAGGAGAATGTCAGATGGTGTAATTTACACCCAAATAAAAGATACACCTTGATTAATTATTAAAGCATAACAAGTTGAAATCCAAGAAGTTTCTGATCTGTTTTGCAATTCAGCTCCTTCTTTTTCGGGTTGGTAGTGAGGTGGCAGAGGGCTTTGCTTAAAACTGGCTGAAAAAGTTTTGGTCTTGCAGGAATCTTATATGGAGTTGGAGAAGGTTTTTAGAACTCTTGCCAGCTTTTATGCAAAGGCAGGTCCGTCAGCTTCTCTCAGCGATGAAGTGAAGTCCAAAATCTTGCATGATTTAGATATTGTTGAAGAATTTTTGTAGCTGCACATACTTGCCTGTACAAGTTGCATTCCAGGTTATTCGTGTCTTAACACATTCTTCACTGAAAGAGCTGTAATATAATTTTTCTGCTACACATCTGCATATTCTTATCGATTCAGCCATTGTTAGACCCTATATGCTGAGGTGGATTCAGACAACTGCATCATCAAGTTGCAGCAGGATTTATGTTTTTGTTATGTACTTCGTCAACAGATCCAGAAAGGGATTACCAAAATTTCTGGAAAAATTGATATAGGAGACTAAAATTCATATTAGTACAAGATCTCATCCATGTATTCCGGTGTGTAATGGTCTGTGCTATCAGCGTACTTCAAGAAACAAGCAGATGCATCGGGGCTTTGTAATCAAATACCATCAATCCAGGGGATTAAAACATTCATAAGGGAGTTAAACACAATCATTTGTGAACGGAAGGTGGATGAACGTACTATCCAACCATTTCCAGAGCAAAATAAATAGAAAAACATTCATAATGGCTAACTTGGCTGTCAATTTTGCCTGCAGAAGAGTATGATGGACATCTCTGTTATCTTTGTGCAGAAAAATTCACCTTCCTTGGCACTGTCCTTGCACGACTGAGGGTTGTACTCTGTAGCCTACCTTAGAGGCTAGAGCTCTGGGAAAAGCCTTAAAAGTTGCCTCAACAATGTGGTTCGAATTTTTTCCCAGTATGATGCTTCGAGCAAAAACCTCAAATAACAGCCCTTTCAAGAAAACAGACTTCAAAAGTAAATAGCTTCAGGGGCAAGGACGAACACAGAGAGACTTTAAAGTAAATAGCCAATGGTATCAAAATTCGATATGATACAATTAAGAAGATAGATGAAATATCTCTATTTTTATAAGGTAACATCTGACAACTTTGATGCCCTCCTATCTCCCCTTCACAACACATGAGGTATTCATGAACCAACTTTCGCAATATTTCTCACTATTATGTAAGAAAAATATAGTTAAATGAGATTTTGTCAGATTTGTTTAAAATACCCGACAAATTAAAAAATTCATCATATACCCACAATGTTCCTAAAATTCACCATATACCCTTGAGTTTTCAAAAACGTTCACCAAATGCCCTTTTTCTAATTTTCGGTTCTCGCCGTTAGTTTTATTTACGATTTTGCTATCATCAAGCCTAAACCCTAATTGTAATCTAACCCTAACCCTATTTCTTACCCTAATCTTAAACCTAAACACTTACCCTTACCCTTACTCTAATCCTAAACCCTTACTTTAACCCTAACACCACCCCTAACCCTAATCCATTGGCAGCCCCCACCCCTCCCCTCCACCCCACCTCAGCCCCCACCCCTCCCCTCCCCTCCCTTACTGTCGCAACACCCTTCCCTCTCCCCCACCGCCGCAGCACCCCTTCCCCTCCCCTTCCCCTTCCCCCTCCCCCTGTCAACCCAGTCACTTTATTTCGCTGGGAAAACGCAGGCCAAAGAAACCCAGCCAACCGATCGACAATGAACGAAGAGGGTGGGGGAAATCGACGGTGAACGAAGAGGAGGTGGGGAGAAATCGGCGGTGAACGAAGAAAAGGTGGGGAAAATCGACGGTGAACGAAGAGGGAGTGGGGGAAATTGCCGGTGAACGAAGAGGGGGTGGGGGTGGCTGCAAGGGGGTTAGGGTTTGTGTTAGGGGGTTAGGGTTTGGTGGGTTAGGGTTTACATGTTAGGATTAGGGCTCGATGATGGCAAAATTGTAAATAACGTTAACGGTGAGTTAACGGAAGTTAGAAAAAGGGCATTTGGTGAACGTTTTCAAATACTCAAGGGTATATGGTGAATTTTTGGAACATTGAGGATATATGGTGATTTTTGAATTTGTCGGGGTTATTTGATGAGAAAACCTTAATTTTTAATATTTGTGCTTAATTAAAGATATTAATCTCTATTATATAAGCCAAGAGGGGAGTTATGGTATCCCCTTAAAAAGATTTATATACCCTTAATCTCACAAACAATAATAAACAAAAGAGTTTCTAAATTCTTTCCTCATTTACAAATATAGGTAATATGAAAAGTTCTATATTACCAAAAAGAAATACACAAAAATGTATAAAAGAGAAAACTTGCAATTGACAATAAGCTAATGACAAAATCAATTTTCAAACAATTATAAAAGCAAAAAATTATAGAGATTCTTACTATCTAAACTCTCATTTGCATAACAATTGCAAATAACATGCGTTAACAAACTATAAAAGAATTAAGGAACTTAGAGAATATTCATTTTTTTTTTAATTTTTTGAGGCTCACAATTAGTTGGAATAATAAATAATTAAAGAAATAAACATAAAACATAAGGTAATATCAATTTATAATTTATTTTTGTTATTGAAGCCCTGCTCACCATAGTATGCTTAAATTATCCAGTGAAATTAAATTAAACTACTACTCGTAAAATATGCCTATAAAACATATGTATTTTTAAATAAATAAAAAAACATAACCTAGATCGTTGTTTAAAAGTTGAGTTGTTGAATTATCTACCAAATACAAGATAACAAATCCTACCTCGACATAGTTCTTTATGGAAATACTCTTTTACACTAGAGCAATGCAAATAAAAAATCATAACGCTCATCAATATTCACCATAAATATTAGATTCTTAAGTTAGTTTTTTTAACAATTCTTGATTTTACTATTAATATTAATATACTGTCACACGCATCGCGTGCATATGGTGCCAGTGTCCAAAGAAATGTACTAAGAGTACGTGAAAAAGCAAATGTTGGACGTATTGTCAAACTGTAGTATTTGAATTGTTGAAAAAATGTCATTATTTTAACTTTTAGTGATTAAATAAATGCTTAAAACTACTTTTTTTTTCAAGAAAATTTTGTTAATAAATACCATACTTAGGGCATTTTTTAAAATAAATAATTAGGTTGTCTGAAATTTTATATAAATACCAACTTTCTGCCATTTCTTTTGGAATCACTAACACTTTAATATCTTCGCAAAACAATTCATTTTGCTATGTTAGTATCATGTGAAATTACCTTCTTACCTTTCTTTAATCTCCTCCATCACCACCAAAGCCCCACGAAACTCACTACCCCTGCAGTCCAATTCTCTTTCCTAACCACCCTTACGAGGTGGTGGTAGTTTCCTAGTTGGTTAGTATTATAGGGTGGGTCGATTTTTTGGTGTATGAATGTGATGGGGGTTTCTTAGTTGGTTAGGGTGGAGGGGGGATGATTTTTGAATGGGTGGAGGTGGTGGTGGATTTGTAATTGCTTGAGGGTGGGTCGATTTTCAAGTGGTTGGGTGGCGGGAACGCTGACTAGCATGGTGTTGGATATGGCACGGGACGTGGTGGTGAGGGAAGGGCAAAATCATAATTTCATGTGCCACTAATGAAGCAAAATTAATGTTTTTCTAAAAGATTTAGTTGAGTGGTAGTGATTCCAAAAAAAAATATTCAACCTTACTAATTATATAAAATTTCAAACGATCTAAATATTTATTTAAAAAAAATAGCCAAAATATAATATTTATACTAACAAATATTCCTTTTTTCAACCAATTTCTTTTTTTTTTTTTTTTTTTTTTTTTTTTTTTTTTTTTTTTTTTTTGTATATCAAGGCACGAGTAGTATAGTGAATTAGTGATGCCATGATGGGGCCAAGTTGCCAACGAGACCCATTTGAGCCCAGGCAAAGAAAAACAAAAAAATCATTAGCAACCATGACCATATGTATATTTATCAGTTATCTTTTTAATTTCATTCTATGACATCCCTATTCCTAGAGAACCCAACGAAAAACCTGCCACAACATCCAACACACACACACACTCTCTCATCGCCGTTCGTCAAAGAAGTCAACCATCACACCGCCACTAGTGAAAGATGGCAGCAGAAAAACAACTAACGACCGAAACATCTGACGCTCCGTCGCAAAAACCACCAAACCCTTTCTTGTTTTTGTCTCTTATTCCTAAGTTAATCTTAAAACCCTTTGCTAATTTTAATAATAATAATAATAATAATAATGAAAGTGACAAATCTGTGAAAAGGGTTGATTCAGAAGGAAGCAAAACCAAAACCCCAGATGTTGTCAGGTTTCCTGTTACTCAGAAGTCTGAAGTTCCTCCATTAAAGGTTGAAAATGAAGATGCTCAAGAAGATACTAATCCTATTGTTCTTTGGCAGGTAATGTTTTTATCTTTATAATTTATTTTGTTTGTTATTGTTTATGTGTCACGGAAACGATTTCTTATGACGATTCATGTTAGCCGACCTCATATTGTTTTGGGACTAGGCTTTGTTGTTGTTGTTGTTGTTATGCAATTTGACAGAAATTGTGTTGAAGGGGTTTTTGTAAGTAATTTAATAAGTAGCTGTATAGTGATTAATGAACATGATTGTGACTCTTCTGATTTGCTTATACGAAAATATTAGGTGGTCAATTTTTTTTCGAGGATTGATTACCTTGTTCAATGGTTGGAGACTAATTTAATGCTCTCGTTCTTCAGAATTAGTTGTCAATGTCAATGATATTCATAGTGTAATCTGAACTAGTTTTGTGATAAGGTCTGATAAAGCATCATTTTCAAGCGTTACTACACGGTTTCGTAGTTCTTTTATGTGGATAAGCAAATAAGTTAGGTGCAAATGCTAGCTAGTTTACTTGGTGCAAGTTTTTTTGGGGGGTGAGGGCAAACCAAGATTTGAGGTGTTTGGAATTCGTCTGCAATGGCTTTTTTGCCTCCTGCTAAGTTGAATGTAGATTACCATATGCAATATTAAATGATAAGTATTAAAAAAAAAGAAGACATGGAGTTAAAAGTTGAAGCTGTCGTTATCAAACCTCAAAAAAGCACCATATGCTATGTAGATCCTAGATTCATTGATTTTTTAATGATTGAGCGCAAATAAGCTTTGCCTTCGGGGTAGTTCATCTCAAATAGATAGTAAGTGTATTGTCGCAATTGAAGATTTCGTACACACTGTTTTCCCTTTCTTAGAAAGGCAAGGTGGTTTGCGAAGATTTTAATATGTGATTAGGTGATTAGAATTAGTATTGTACTTTTTGCACTTAGTGTTCCAAGAATCTAAGTGTGACAGCTTTGGGTAAAATGGTATTCCTTTGTCTAGAATTAGACTCTGTTACTTCACTGTAAAGATCATTATTTCAGTTTAAGTTAGGAGCAATTTGGTTCACACTATGCAAAGAAAGGAAAAATAATGGGAAACGTGATTTTTTTTTTGTTTGGTTCAAGTAATTATATACAAGTCTCTTATCATATGTTTGGTTGTGGAATTGAATGAAAAGGCAATTCTCTTAACCTTTGTACCTAACTGGTGGTACTAGCAGACCCGCTACCACATTTTCCAATACCATGTTCCCCCTACAATGGTTTCTTTGACAATCATCACGTTCCATCATCATCTCTTGTAACCATTCTCAATCACCCTAATTGACAACCATCACTACCTTATCACAACAACTATCACCATCTCATCATTGATACCTCCACCTTGAATTCCTTCTATAGCGGTAAGATATTTTAAAGAATAAGATCTAGGAACTCTGTGGCCAATTCGACCACAATAGGTTTGAATTACAGAAGTTCAACCACCAGTTAATACCCTTTGTCGTTCTCTGTTCTATGGTATTCCTTGGTAGTAGGCGGTGGTATGGATGGTGAGATACTTATTATTGCAAAATCCGCCAGAAGTTGAAGGCGGGGGACATGGTAGGTGACTGTAGTCTAAGACATGCGAGTTGTGGGCTTTGAAGTAGAGGGGAGAGATGAAAACCCCCAACTTTCTTTTCAAAAAGACTTTAGAATAGTTGTCTATTTTCCTTTTTCCTTCCACCACTCCATTTAAGTCGGGGTATGCCAGAAATCTAACTATAAGATATTTGATATTTCAATATGTGAAAAATGTATTGTTTCCTATAATAATACACGTGACTATTATATCTTTTCATTGGGCAGTATCTGATTTGAGCCTCTCCTACCCTTTCCGTTCATGGGATTTGCACTGTGGTTATCGGATTTTGTGGTTATAAGCTTCTTGAAGAAGAAGATATTATTTGTAGTATGAGATTCAGAATTGTCTAATTGATCATTTGAACACTTTGACAGGTATATGCTCTTGGAGGATTTATCATCTTGAAGTGGGCATGGGGGAAGTGGCAGGAAAGGAAGGCAAGTGCCAAAAAGGACGCATCTGGTGAAGAAGAGCAACCTCCAGCCCCAGTCCCAGCTCCAGCTCCGGCTCCAGCTCCGGCTCCAGCTCCAACTGAGGATTAGTCCTCTCTCTGTAATTTGTTTATTATGCTGTGATTTACAAATAACCTTTTGAATTTATAGTGATGTTTCCCCAATTGTGAAGTCTTACAGATCGAATAGATGATAAGATGAAAATGTACAGGATTTGTTTGCGCGAGGGGGGAGGGAGAGGGATGCAGACGAGTAAGCTGTCTGTCCAGGGTGTCTATGCAAGATGGTACAAAATAGAATGACAACACTTTGGTTAACATGTTGTGACAAATTTGTAAAGGTTATTACAAGTTTGGTGAGCACTGATAAATCCATAATGGTGGTGGCCCTTCCCAAAAATAAAAGATGAAAAAAAAGAAGTAAGGGTTGGATTGAGCCATTATAGTGTATGGTCTAAATAAGAGAATGAAGATAAGACATTACTGGGAATAATGGAGTTCTGTTTGATACTTTGAGCTGAGGAAAAATATTAAGGGAAGGAAAAGCTTATCAACTCGTTAAATATCTTCACCTACTTAGAAAATTCTCAAATACAACTTTCATGTCTTTGCTGAAAAATTAAGCGATTCTTTGGTTGACAAGGAAATACATTTTTAATGGAATTTCACGAACAACTGTGGTTGACATTACACATACGAAGTCACAACTCACAATCCATGAAAAAACATTTTTAATGGAAATTCATGAAGAACTGTGGTTGACTTTAAACATATGAAGTCACAACTCACAATCTAAGGAAAGTTTATAATTAACCTAAGTAGCAAGTTAACTTAGGGCTTGTTCTCCCCAACTTATTTTCAGTTCAGTTCAGTTCCAATCAGTTCAGTTCAGTTCCATTCTTTTATAATCATTTTGTTAAATATTATTATTATGTTGGTATAATTTATTTTACTAATTACTCTTTATTATTATTATTATTATTATTATTATTATTATTATTATTATTATTATTATTATTATTATTATTATTATTATTATTATTATTATTTATTTTCATATCATTACTATTAAGTATTATTATTATTATATATTATTTTTTTATTATAGTTTACTTATTATTATTAGTATTATTATTAGGAGGAACATGGTTTAGGTCAAAGCGCAAATAACCCACGTTTTTAAGCCCATAAACCAATCAAATCGCGTCAAAACGGTTTATGATGCAATTTTTGCGATCAAATCCAATCATTATTTTTAATTACCAAATATTATTATATTATTAAATCTAATTATTAAAATAGTACTATTAATTTACTTCTTAGATATTATTGTTATTATATAATCATCATCAAGTATTAATATATTAATACAAATAATATAAAATAATTATTATTAATTATTATTATCATTAATTATTATTATTATTATTAATTTATGATTATTAATATTATTTATTTATAACTATCATTTAAAAATATTCAAAATACTATTATTATTATTATTCATTATTATTACTTATCATTATAATTATTATTTAATATTTATATTATTATTGTTTAAATATTGTTTATATATTTATTACATTCAATTTAATTCAATTCAATTCAATTCAATTCAGTTTAGTTTAGTTCATTTCAGCTCCAATCAGTTCAGTTCAATTTAGCTGTTTTATGCCGAAGAGAACAGATCCTTACTCCCTTTTTTGTTTTTTATTTTAGTTTTAACCAATGTTGCATGAGTTGCAATTTATTCCAATTTGGCCGGCTGAGTTCTTTTGTTTAGAAAATGGGTGTATGTTCTTTTACCAATTTGGCTGATTGACTAATCATCATTTTCTAAAAGTCCAAAAGTTTTATTGCCTTTGTTAGAAAAGTAATATTATATCGATGTCCAATACATAATCAGACACAAAACACACTTGACAGTACCTATAATTTGTTTACTTAGTCAAGTTTTTGCTAGATAAGTAGTCATCTTTCTTTTCTTTTTTTTTTACAACAAGGAAATTTGCATTAATGAAAAGTTGGAGTACAACCTAATGATAATACTACCAAACGAAACAAAAACAAGAAACAACTAACGCTATGAAAAACAACACTAACTCTTACAATCAACTTAACATAAACACTAACTAATAATAGTCCAGTCTGAATAAAGTTTGTCCTGAGTGATAAGGAATGAAGTAGGATATGAGAGGAAATCTGCTGAAATACACAACTTTGACGATCTTCATAAAGAGATTGCCGTACAAACCCTAGTAGATCACAATGTCCACTAGGCACGAAATCACAAGGTCCTTGACGAGCCTCCTGGGATTCTCCTGATTCGACGAACAAAGAAGTCACGTTTGAGAGTGACTTCGGGCCCTGCTGCGAGGGCATTCGAAAATCAGTCACATTAGACTGAAACCCGAAAAACGAGGTGGAGGTCTTAACATGCCCCAAATCAAGTTGGGGGGGCCTCCCACAAGATGCGTTTTTTAAGTGTATCACACATGAAGGCATCACGAGAATTTTGGGCGAGTGAACTACGCCCCACTGACAGATCCGAAGATCCAAAAAGACAATCCCAAAGCCAGAAGACCGACAAGCAACAGATCGAAATAAACAAACATGTAAATAATGAAAACAGAAACTACCACCCGACACATAGAGCCACGCCGGCAAAAACACACCACCAAAGAACCTGCACTGTATGCTTCCTTGGCACGCTAAAGAAACTGACACCAACTAACACTAGCGGGGGGGACGGGAAGGGGATACTCGACTACACCTAATCCTAACCAGGGGACGGGGAAGGGGAAACTGAGCCTAAACTACCTTGAGAGGGGGGACCGGGAAGGGGAGACACTTGACCAGGGAAGCTGGGGGTTGACCACGCAGACGAGCCAAAACGAGGGGGTGGGAGACACAGAAGGCAGAAGAAACAAACCACGAAAAGTTAAGGACCGACGAAAGCCAAAACGAGGGGGGAAAAGGAATTAGGACTCACCAAACAGGGGAGGGGGGGAAATGCTCGGACACAGGGACGACGACGGACTGGGAAACTACGACGGACTGGGGAAAACAAAAAACGAACGACGCTTAATTACCTACTGTGGCGGACCGACCACCACGACCCCACCACCAAAGCAACTCGAAACCTGAAAAAGTTAAGGACCGACGAGTGAGAAACAGAGAAAAGGGATGCGATGAGAAGAGGCAGAGGCCTAAGCTCGTCGGAGATGAGGCTAAACAGCCAGCCTCCGGCGAGCCTAGAAGAAAAACGGCGGGGAGGGGGGGTTGTAGGGTTAGGGTTTGGAGGGTTTTTTTCTTTTAGAGAGAGAGAGGCGCGTTGTTCGAGAGAGATTTGTCCTATATGTAGTAGTCATCTTTCATTGAACAGTGTATTGAGACTTGTTGACTGAACTGGAGGAATGATACTTCATGCAAGGGTTAACGCATTTATTTCCCCGTTTAAAGGTCATAGCACTCTAGTCCAATATCTTCCACCGGTATATTTTTTCTTTTTTCATGGCAATCTTTGACCACCATATATATATATATATATATATATATATATATATATAATATATATTAATAATTATATAATAATTATATTATAATATATATATATATATATATAGTTTCTGTTTAAAAATTGAGGATTACTGAAGTGTGCTGAGTAGAAGTGAGTTTCAAGAACGTTCGCCTGAATTGATCGTCCATACGTCGGAAACTTGAAAGACAAGGTTAGAATACCCTAGGGATTGTTCCGGGATTGCCCCTCATACGCTCAAGTCAATTGAAGTAGAGAGAGATGCTCTAGTTTGTTAGGTGAAAATTCAATATCTGTTGATTGGTGAGACGGTATTTATAGCATTGAGAATTCCCAGATAAACAACATTGATGGGATGGGCTTTCTTGGGATCAATGGCTATGTTGCCTTTTCAGGCAATCAGGCCTGTTCAGCCCCATCTGTGGATCCCTAGACAACCTGAAACTAGATCAACTTACAAGTGGAAGCCAATCCTTCCACCTGGACTTGGGAGGCTTTTATGTAACTGTTGGGATGTTGATTAATTGAGCCCAAACAATTATCCCCACGTTGGGGATGGGAGATCATGAAGATTCGACTGAGTGGCGCCCATTCGTGGCGGAATAGTAGCTTTCCCTTCACGGGGATCCGATAGAAGAGCGAGATCTTTTGAAACTTACACAGCGCCGACCAGATTTGTGTCCCTTGAGGGTTGTTGAGCCGACCGAGTCACCTCCATTAAGGAATTACCTGACCGAATAGGTTACCTTCCTTGAAGGGATTTCTTGACCGACCGGTCACCTTCCTCAAAAGCTATTAAAGCCGTTTGAGTCACCTCTCCTTGAGGAAGCTACTTGGTCGACCGGGTAACCTCCCCTTGAATAGACTACTTAGCCGACGGGTCACCCTCGTTAAAGGTTATTGAAGCCGACCGAGTCACCTTCCCTGGAGGGTGCTGCTTGGCCAACCGGGTCATCCTTCATCGGGAAGCCATTAATGCAAATCGAGTGAGTACTAAGCATTATTTAACCATATTTGGCTAAGTATATGAGTGGTTCGACAGAGGAGGGAGTTCCTCCTACTAGCCGGGTCGGTTGGGTGCCACTTGGATGAGGGGCTTGAGCCCCAAGCTGTCCGAGTGGGTGGCAGTTGGTACTTAGCCATATTTGGCTGAATATGGGGGTAGCTCGGCAGAGGAGGGGGCACCTCGTGCTGGCCGAGTCGGTTGGATGCCACTTGCGCGAGGGATAATGAGCCCCAAGTTGTTCCAGTGGGTGTCAGTTGGTACTTTAGCCATATTTGGCTAAGTAAGGAAGTGACTCGACCAAGGGGAGAGGGTCCCCCGTGAGCCGCGTTGGGTGGACGCCACTCGGATGAGGGGTCAATGAGCCTCAAGCTGTCTGAGTGGGTGCCAATTGATACTTCGCCATATTTGGCTAAGTATGGAAGTGACTCGGCAAAGGGGACAAGGTCCTCTATATGCCGAGTAGGGTTGACGCCACTCGGATGAGGGGTTAATAAGCTATAGGTTGTCCGAGGGGGTGCCACTTAATAGTTAGTCATATTTGGCCAAGTATGGAAGTGACTCGGCAAAGGGGAGAGGGTCCTCTATGTGCCAAGTGGGGGTGGACGCCACTCGGATGAAGGACTAATAAGCCCCAGGTTGTCCGAGTGGGTGCCAATTGATGCTTGGGTTTTCGTCAGATGAAGAGGCAACGATTACTTTGTCTGAGCGGGTGCATCCGACTCCAAATGCCATATGGCAATCTTGTATACTTGGGAATTTGGGGCCCCTCCTGAGAGTTAAGCTGACTATGCATTATTGAGAATTTTTGACGTTTCGTCTTCCTTGGATAGTGGCCTTTGGGTTGAGTTGGTCCATTTGGGCTGCTTAAAACGCCCATCAAGACGACGCGGGGGGATTCGCGTTGCACTTCCTCCTAGGAGTGTCTGTATATATGAGGGAGGAGAGAGAAATCTGGATCATTTGCTCATTTCTTAAATTCTCCTCTCTCAAAAATCTCCAACTTCTCTTAACTTTCAAGTCCAGTTTGCCAGTTTTCTCCGTCCGATTAGGTACGCTCCGGATTTCTGTCTAAGTTTCTTCTTCTTTTCTTTCAAATAACCTTGGCCGACTCCCTTGCCCATAAATAATGGGAAATTCGTCCGAGCCAGTGACACCCCCAACGTCACCTCCTTATAAATTGTCCGAGGAGGCGACAGGGATGGGAATAACGTTGGTGTTTATTGTAATAAGTTGTCCCGACCCCTCGACTGTCCCCGATGCCGTCTCTCTTTCGAATCCCTCGTCGTCGGTGGAGGAGGAGGCCGAGAGCATCGTTCCCTATCCTTGGAAGGTCTCCCTAGCCTTTCTCTTCTCAAGGAGTTACATAGATAAGTATATTTCTGATGGTGTAGTTAGGATCACCATGTCGAGTGATGAAGAAGGGGCGTCAACCTCAGGCCCGATTGGAGTACCTTGACCTAGATCCGAAAGGGGGTCCAGGCTCGAAATTCCTTCTCCCTTCCTTGATTAAGGCGTTGATGGAGGATCCTTGGGGTCAAGCGGTTAGATTTCAAATAAGGGACCCGTATCATCTGGTCCGACTAAAGGCCTTTAATACTATTTTGACACCTCCTCCATGGTGCACCGCGGTGTACTACAAGGCCGTGCACATGGGGTTTCGATCCCTCTGACCCCCTTTGTCAAGGAGTTCTCGAACGCCTACAACATAACACTTAGCCAAATTTCTCCCAACTCTTGGGGAGGAATAATAGCAGTTCAAGTTCTTAACGAGATGCTCGGTGTCCGACCGACTCTGACTCTTTGGCGTCATATGTATAAGCTGGTCGAGATGATGGCGGGGGAGAATGATCCTGGATGGTGGTGCTTCCAAGTTCGACGGGGGTAACGGACCGTGCTCGACCTTCCATCTTCTCAGAAAGGCTTTCTGAGGGAGTTTGCCTTCGTATATTTTGGCGGATAATGGGAGGTTCTAACGGTACGACCAGATGTCGAACCTAACTTCGGACTTAACTTCCGAGTCCCTGAACTCTCCGAGGAGGAAGTGGTAGCGGCTTGCTATATGCAAACAGAACCGAATATAGTCCGAGGGGGTGAGACCTTCGTGGTGAGTAACTGGCTCCCCAGTCGACGCTTGTTTAAAAGCGAGCATCTTCTCTCTGCTATGGGCCTGAGTCGGACTTTTCCAAAGAATAAATGTCGAAGGGGGTCTCCGATTTGCGGTCAGTTTTGATTCTATATTTATTTTGACGACTAACTGTCATTTTCTTCTTTGTAGCTTCTTCCCGAGCCTACTTAATCGAAACCGACCCCTACATGGCGAACAAACTCAGTAATGCGGCCAGAGGGCGGCAGGATCAGGCCGAAATGAAGGCGAAGGCCGTGGGCGTGCCTCCGCTTCCCAAGATTAGTATCATGCTTATTTCCTCAATTTTTCTTTTGAGGATTTTACTGATCTTTCATCAAACTCAGGACCATGCCAAGCCAAAGACCTCCAAGAAGAGGAAAGAGCGAGTTGCCGACAAGGTCGCTCAGACTGAAAAGGTTGTGGCCAAATCTTGGGTCAAGCGGGAAAAGGCCAAAAGAGCCAAGTCGGTGGAAGTGAATAGCCCATCTAACCAGGACAAGGATCCCTTACTGTCGACCGAGGAGGCAATTCTATCCCTCTACTCTTCGGACTTTCGTCCAATTGGGGTTAGTCCGTAGTATACCCCTCTCTCCCCACAACAAGAGCAGGCGAAGGGGGTTCCTAATGACATGGTTGTGGTCCTGACCAGACCCTTCTTTGTGTTGAATCGCCAGGATAAGGATAAGTGATAGACTAATGCCATCGACTTCATCTATACCCTCGCGACCAGGAGTATATCAACTCCACTTTGGGGGAGAATGAGACGAACGAGTTGTTCGGCTCATGGGTCGAGGTGAGTTTCCTTTCTAGATGCCGACTAACTTCTTCTAATTTTTCATTTTTCTCTTGTCTAACTGTTGCTCTATTTCTTGGGCAGTTCTCCGCCCGACTGGCCAATGTTGCCCAGAATCGGGTTTACCTAGCCGAGGAGGTACAAAAGCTAAAGGCGAAGGGGAAGACCTACTTCGATGACCTCTACCGGGCTAAGGAGGCCGAGCGCATCACCGAGTCCAAGCTCGCGGATGCCGAGAGGGCCATGAAGGTCGACCATCAGGGGTTTGAAGAAGAATGGGAGCTCTGGGGAAAGGAGAAGGTCAATCTCATCCTTACTTGTGATTATGCTGTCACTACAAAGGTCGATGTCGAGGCCAAAGTTAAGGCAGCCGAGCTGAGGGTGACTGAGATGGAGGGTCGGCTGGCGGAGGCTGAGGAGCTCGTCAAGACTGAGTAGCAATAGTTCCGCAACTGGCAGCAGTACGAGGCTTGCGACGTTTTTGAAAACGAGGTGGGCAGCAAGGCCTAGAAAATAGGAGAGGACGAGGCGCTGGATCACCTGAAGAATGTATTGGCCAAGTCTCACCCTGATCTAGCTTGGGCTCACGTCTTCTCCAAATACCAAGCGTTTGTTGAAGCCAAGGATGCTGCAATCCGGGCGAAGATGGGCGTGGTTGAGGAGGATGAGTAAGAGGACTCCGAGGAGGATGAGGAGGGCGCTGATCGGGGGGATCTACTGGCTGACCCCATCGATGATGTGGCGGACGAGGTAGCCCGATCTGACGAGCTAGTTGGCGACAACACTATTGCCGGTACCAATGATGCATCTGATCGTCCCCCGAGTTCTTAGGCTTTTGTATTTTTCTTGCTTTTTGGCCTTTGATAGTACCTGGCCTTGTATTGTAACTTTTGCTTTATGAAATGAAACTTTTGCAACTCTAATTGTTTGTTATTTGCAATATTGTCTATTTTTTTCTGAACATCCGATTGACTTCTATATTTGCATAACTGGTTAAGTTAAACAATTGTTAAGCTTTTTAACTGGTTGAGTTATCGCATTTTTTCTAATTGGCTAAGTCGTAGTTGTTCGACTGGTTAAGTCATTTGATCTTGGTTAAGTCCTTTTGATTGATTACAATAATGTCCAACTATTTCGACTAGTTAAGTCTAGTAGTCCGAGTCATTATAAGATAAGCCGACTGGCTGCATTTCGCTACCAATCTATTATATATGCCCCTATTGAAAGTAACAAACATTAAACATAGAATCTCTTGAGGTTGTCTGCGTTCCAAGATCGGGCCAGGGGCACACCTCCCAATGATTCTAGTCAAAATGTACCGGGTTTGATTACTTTTGTCACCTTGTAAGGGTCGCGCCAGTTGGCGCCCAACTTTCCTTTCATGTGTGAAAGTCCAGTAGCTTCGACAATCCGAACCACCCATTCACCAAGTTGGATTGTCCTGATCTTTACTCGATGGTTGAATTGTCGGGTGACTCTTTGTTTGTAACGCATGGACCTTAGCTATGCATTGCCCCTGGGATTTGGCATTGTGTCCAAATTGACAAGTTCCTCCTCTTCGCTCTTCTCAAATTCGTAGAAGGTCATTCGGGGTGACGGGATGCCGACCTCTACTGCTTCTCTTCCATACACAAGGTTGAACGGAGAATATTTTGTGGCTTATTTTGTAGTGGTCCGAGCCGACCATAGGACTCGTGGTAGGTCGTTGACCCATGCTCCTTTGGAACCTCTAAGGTTTTTTTGATAACTATCTTGTTGGCCGATTCGGCCTGTCCGTTGGATTGTGGTTTGGACACAACAGAAAAACTTGGTGTGTATTCTGAACGGAGCACAGTACTCCCAAGTAGGGCCGCTATTGAATTGTCTCCCATTGTCCGACACCAATGCTATTGGCACTCCGAACCTGGTGATGATGTTCCTCCATATGAATGCCTGTTATATTATTGGTCTTTTTTTTCTTTTATTTAATCCCCCCTTTATTTTCCAGCTCACTTTTTATCTATAAATCTCCCCCCCCAAGTAAAAATATAGTTGAAGCTAATGAATATGTTTTTTTTTCATTCTCTTCCTATTTCCCTTGCTTAAGCAATCAAATAATCATGTCCTAAGTATAATTAGTTACTAAAATTTGTTTACAATGTTTACTATATTGATTACTTGTTTATTGCTCAAGTATTTATATGATATGCAATGAGAAGTTTGTTAAAATGAAAGTTATTAATGCTGATTTGTTGTTAATTTGTCATTTTAGATTTCAAATTTGTGCTAGTTGTTCAAGTTTCATAATTTTTTTCATCATTTCATATCATATTTAGTTTTAACTTTAAACACTTAATTGATAAGTTGATTGAATGAAAAATTTCTTAATAAATGATAGTCGAATTTTAGTTTTGTATAACTATGTAGTATATTACAGGAAATTGATAGTCTCTTATTATTGCAAGTAATTAATTGGATTTTTTTTGTAATGACGTAATCAATAATGGAAGCTCCATTAAGTACAATTGTTTTGAAACTAAATACAATTGTTAAGAGCTCCTCTTTTCTTTAAAAAATTTTAACTCCTAATAGTAAAACTTAATTTGAAATTTATATTCGAACTACTACGAACTCACATGGCTCAATTCCTAGATCCGCCATTGCAACGACTAGGGCTTAAATTGAGTCGGTTCCCCAGGGGTCGGGTTTAATTGGGAACGATGGCTGAAATTTTTCTTTGATGCACTTGCCACTACTGATGAGAAATTAAAATTGATTGACCAAATACCAAATTCCAGCCATAGACCAATTAGTACCTCACTTCCGATATTATAATCTAGCTTACATGCTTCCCAGTGAATTGCAACACAGGCTAACTTACATGCTTGTAATTACAGTCAAGCAACTTACAGAAAATATATATACATCAAGAACTAGACAGCTTGACTATAGGATAACATAATTAGTTTCCATAAATGCCTCCTTCAGCTACGGATGTCATATTCAAAAGTGTAGCCCCTGCTATTTAAAAAGTAGTGAGGTTATTTGGAAATTTACTCCACCAAAAGATGTGAAGAGAGATCATTTTGGTAAATCCACTTATTGTGGACCCACACCATGATACAAATTCCTCCTCCGTGTTCGGTGGAGAACAAGTTCTCCATTTAGCCTTTTTCTTTAGTAATTGATGCTTCATTTTCTCAAAGCAACATACATGTTCACCATTCTTGTAGTCGTTCCTTCTTCATTTTCACAGCTTTGAGTTCAACCAGTTCTGCTCTCTCCATATTTGAACATGGTGTTCAATTTGCACTCAAATTGCCACCTTCTTCTTTCCCTTTATGCAAGCCCAATCTTCCATCTCTGATACTGAAATGTCTTCCAGAATCGGTGAATATCGTTCTATGACAGATGAAACCTGCAGCAATATCAACAATGAAGAAGCTTGTACTAAATGTAAGATACTAATAATAGTCCTTCACATGCATGTAAAGAATACACCAGAATCAGAAGTTGGACCTACAAACAAGCAAACCATCAACTACCAAAATGTTTTGCTAGCATTGACTTACAGCCATCACTCCGTGGACTGTTATTGACTTATTGATTCAATATACATGGGCTATCATTTTACCGTCAGCACGAACTTTTCTGTTGTCAGGTATATATTTCCATCAGTTGATCATCGTTTATCTTTTACTTGTACTAGGAAATTCCATTACATATACCCTATTTAGTGCGTTTTATGCTCTCGCCATAATTCCTAAGATATCTTCTTTTAAGAATCTTCTCAGACTTGACAACAAATCTACACTGGTTCACCATTTTTATTTTGTTATAGGCTCAAAGACAAGATTATCCAGCAGATCAGGAGTAAAGTTGAACCTAGGGGTCCAAGTCAGCAATGTGGTCTTCTATAGTCTGTTTGGACAAGGCAATTTCAAGGATAAGCGATAGGAAGAAGAGTGAGGGATCTCTTTTCCCTTGTTTGGATATGAAATGGAGAAAGGAAAAGGAAAGCTAAGAAATCCGAAGGATCCATTTTCCTTCCCCTTTGAATAAACCACATCCTTCTACTATTGGGAAGATTTGCGCGAAAAACGGAAACAATCTCTCTCTTTCCCTCCCTCCCCTTCCCTCTACAAAAATGCTAACCAAACACACTGCTAGATCCACTTTTGAACCAAGGACGGGAGAAGATACCAAAAAACAACATAATTCTTCAAAGTAAGATCCAAAAGCTATGAATTACCTGCTCATTTAATATACCAGAGAGACCAACAGTTGCTCCTACTTTAGCATGTGAAACAATCTCATCTGCTAATGCCAGCAGCGGATTTAGCAATATATTTGCAATGACTATGTCATATTCATTCGTGTTATTAGAATTTTGTTCTGCAGCTGATTCCTTAGCATGCATATCTTCTTGCACCTTTTCGTCCACCAAGGAAGCACTGTCTTCTGAGGAAACTAAATACAACTTCAATTTCTCAGGTTCTATATTGTTGAGTTCAGCATTCTGACGCGCAGCTGTTATTGCTTGAGGATCAATATCAACTCCAACTGACAAAGCAGCACCCAACTGCATTCGATAAAATAAAAACAGTTTTGTCAGACCAAAAAGCCATCATGAATTAGCAAAAGTAGCATAGAAAATAAATTTTAAAAAATAAAATAAAATCTGCATCAGTTCCAATTCTTCTCAGGAGATAGTAAGATTTAAATGAGACACTCTCTTCCCAAAAATTAACGTCATGCTTTTCAGTAAATATATTTTAAGAATATATCTCTAGAGTACAATAGGCATAAGACGAGTCAAATGAAGGCATCTCATTTATTTTGATGCCCTTTACCTCTTTCCGTCACCCTACACTTTTCTCCTGGTACTCATTTTCTCTTTCTTGTTTATGAAGCTGTAGTTCCTCATGAACGTGGATCACTTTCTATGGCATTAAAGAACATATTTAGTGAAGATTACCCTACAACTGTATTCAAAAGCTTTGAAGAAAGGAGCAACAATAAGGTGTTCATAGCAGTTCTTGTTAGACAAACTCCTTCGACTCAGACAGTCTACTTCCACAACTACTTTAGTTATGGTTCCGGGGTTTACATATACTCATAGTTGTTGTTATAATTGAAATTGAGAAAAAGAAAAATGGAAATTAAGATTTTTCGGTTTTCTTTTTGAAAAGATGCAATACTGATTAGTTATCATTTGGATTTTCTTATGTCATTAGGTAAACAAAATTTGAAATCAAAATCGAAGAATCGTTCATGAACTCGCAGTCAAGTCAATAGTTAATGGTTCCAATTTCTCATGTTTATGATGAATTTTCACTTTTTTGACTGAAAGTTCATATTTGTTGGTATGGAGCGAATCAAAACAAAAAAAGACAGATTTTCGTTTTAGATATGATATGCTAAAACATCACTGAAAGATTATTAAACTTGTGATCTGAAGTAACATTCATACTGCACAAAGACAAAAAAAAAAGAATATTACTCATATGAGTTATCGGTCTAACAAAGAAAGAAGCTGCTTTTTTGTCTACCCAAAAAGTAGAAAGTCGTATGTCTGCAGAAGAGATAGTGGAAACACGTAGAAGATGATAACCTATTTGGCTTTCTTTTAAGTTGATGATTTTGTACCTTCAAAGCTGCAATGGAGAGAATTCCAGACCCTGTGCCATAGTCTAAGAAGTTTTCACCTCCTTGTACAGTTTGATGTAGCAACAGCAGACACATCTTGGTTGTGGCATGCTCTCCAGTTCCAAAAGCTAAACCAGGGTTCAGAATAATATTTGTCGCTCGTGCATCCTGCAGAAAGCTAGATTGCCTAAATATGAATGACCAAATGAACATGAAATCCTTGGATTTATAAGCTTCTAGGTTTAGCTACAGATTGTGGAAAGGGAAGCTGACACTTGGATGGATATTTTGTTTATTATATTAGATGGTAAATAAAAGAGCACTATAAATCACAAACTAAAACCAGATTCCTGAAAAAATAAGCGAACAATGATCATACAGGAGGAGTTTTCCACTCTGGCACAACCCAGAGGCCAGTGGTTACTTCTACCGGATCAAATGATTCCTGCAAAAGGGCAATGAAAAATTGCATCAGGAACTTTCTGCAGGATATTAAGCCAAGTCTGATGCCCTAGTCATCAATATCAGTAAAACCTCTAGAGATATCTTTTTAGCCAACTGAATCATTCCTTCCCATGCAATCTCTTTGCTGAGGATAACGATACTTAGACGGGTAGCATATGCCTGAATTAACAGGGTAAATAATAAACAAAAGTCCAAAACTGAGTTAATACTGTAGAGGCGTAAGTATAATGGGGTCCATTAGAACCTTGAGGTATTTGGAAACTGCTGTGGTGCAGTGTGGTATAATCATTGACACCTCACTGTAAACAACACATTCATTTGTGCTGATTTGTACGTACTACGTAGTATTGTCAAACTCGTTAGAATCAGAGGATAACATGATCTTATAGAAGCATGGCTCAGAACTTAAACATCAAAAAGCAGTGGGAATAGCAAAAAAGCAGCAGCTCAACCTGAGTTCTTTTAATCCAGTCATAGGGATCATACTTCAAGTGTTCAAAAATTGGCATCTCTATGCCAATGGAATCAGCAGCATACGATATGCATGAAGTCACATCTCCATCCCCAGCGAATATCGAACAAATGCTGACCTGCACATGGAAGTAATGAGAAGGCATCAGATCTAATATTCTTTATATCGAAATCTGTGAGTGACATCCATAACAGAGTGCATAATTCTGAACTGGAAGCTGAAGTATAGATGCAGAACCGGAAGGGGTTAGTTAGAGCAGTGGAGAGATAACATCACAATGCCAACCGTAAGTCAACTATTGGAGATGGTGGAGGCTCCTACGCGGGAACCCCAAGAAACGCCGCCCACTGTCCACTGATCTATGCCCAGAGTTAGGAAATAAAGGGTCCTTTGACCATAGTTCAATGAACTTAGAGAACGTTAAGAAAAAGAGAGATGTAGTGATCGAATATATGAAGCAGGACATTCGACTCCTTGGAGGTGTCATGCAAAAAGCCCAAGATTAAAAAAATACATAACACTACCTTTTATAACCAGCTTTTTTCAAAAGAAAACTACCTTTTAAAAATTTTCTTTCAAAAAACTACCTTATATAACAAATATATTTTTCATTATACTACCATTTGACTGTTAATGAGGTTTAACCACCTATAATGCGGTCACCACAAAATGTTTTTCTCTCCTCCCCTCTCGTTTCCCTCGCTACCCCTCCGGCAACAACCCTTAAAGCGACATTCATTTAATGATAATATTAAATATAAATATAAACATAAAATGGTAGTATATTGACAGAAATTTGTTATATAAGGTAGTTTTTTGAAAAAGTTAGTTATAAAAGGTAGTTTTTTGAAATTTTACCTTTTTAGAATAATATGCACATGCATTTATCAAATATGGCAGATCTTTCATCATCAGATTCACCATTCATGAAGCTTAGACACGCAATTCTTAGATGACAAAAGCAAGGGCACATTACTTTTATGTCAAAGGTCAAAGCCAGAGTACAAGCTGCATAGAGAGACAGAAGTCTCTCTTCTCTTATCAGAAGCATTTGGTGTTCCCTATGTAACTCAAATGTGACAGTTTGGACGTTCATGGCCGAGTTCACAGCTATCAGCATGAGAGCAGTATAAATCAAGTATGTAAACAACAACAGTATAGAACCAGAGTATCATAATTCATAGTGGATCCAAAGTTCCAAATGAAAGGAAAAATTGATAATAGAAAAGTCGGAAAGGATAGTGAAAGAATCATATTTCTAGTAAGATAAATACAAGTCAAGGTTTTGTAATCAATGTACCTCATCAGAGTCCTCGTAGTCATCATGCTCATCCATACTGACAGAATTTGCACCGAAACTTAAAAGAGCTTCCGAAAACGAGTCCTGCATATTAAAGATAAATTCATCAACATCCTGGAAAACTAACCTGACCATTTTTTTATCGACTTTTGCGCGTCCTGTAGTCCCCCAGGAAAGAAAAAAGTTCTGCCTACACATATATAAGTACTTCTAATGCTATATACTTCCTCTAACCCATTAGATTGGCCAAAGCATCCATTACTAGTCCCATAAAGCTGTCGAATATTACTTCTTGACCACGGTGCCCAAACTCGCCTTCCAGAATTGGAACAATTTCAGGTGTCAGCCTCACCATTTTATAAGCCTGAACATATTTTTCATCCACAATCAGCGTATAATTTCACAATAACGCCAAATGTCGGATATCCACCACAAGCTCTTGAAATGAACTTAAGATTCCCTGTGGCAATGTTTCGGTAAAAATTACTATGATTCATTAGTAAAACATTATTACTTATAAGCCAGAGGTAACATCATTAATGCTAATTTTCATATATTTCCCACAATCCTACTCAGCACATTTGCAATACTTGGTTTAGGTACTTGTATGTCTAACCAGTATCTTTCGCAGTCAGTAATGAGATGAACTGGAATCAAAACACAGAGGAATACTCTCCTCATTAGCATTAGAAAGAAGTCCAAGTTCAAGCATCTGTCATTTCACATCAAAACGTTGGTATAACAAACCAAGTCAGATGGTCAATAAGCCATGAAACCTTTGCAAACCAATTAAATTCATAATCTTTGGCCCAGCATAATAGAGACCAAAACATTATGACATCTACCTGACTCATTTTTACTCGTATATTCCCTCAAGTGGCTTGGGGTAATTAAGACCCATCAAACGAGTCTGATTCTGGCCTATAAATCTAATCCTATGAGTTTGAAGTGGTACTAACTTTTAGTGGCCTTTTGGATATCAACTTAATTTTCCCCAATATAGTTCAAGTTGGATTCTGCTCATTTTGGATAAAGAGCAAATTTACGCTAATTTTAGGTCGGCTCAGTCAAGCTGAATTTGTGGATTTGAAGTGCAACTTTCTAAGAAACTTTAATCATCTTTACAAATTTCAAGTCAATTTTGATCGGATTTTGCTTAGTTCTGGCTGGTTAAATAACTGATAACCTCAGCAAGATCCAAATTGTGCACCTCAAGAATCAACCACCATCTCCTCATTGATATTGTGAGCCACAAGTTAGCTTTTCATTTGCCCCAATCGTTATTGAATAGTATGCTATACTTGTCAACTAACTTCTTCTGTCTATATATTAGTCATGTGATCCCTAAATCAATACATAGGGCAATGAATATAGTAGTCCCACCCTGCGGAAAAAGATTTTAGTTTTCCTAAAAGTATAATAAGAGTTGAATGATATACTTGATTCATCCTTACTTTGCTTATTCCACCAGTTCACTACTTACCACATTGATCACAATAACCATACTCTAAAACACAAGTTACGCATACATATTGAAAAGTAAATCCAGATTCCTGAAATTTCACCATAATGCCCAAACACCTTTGTGTTATACAATTTCGAGAGAAATTTTCCCCCCACTCTATAAAAACTCAAACATGATCTTCACTATGTTACCAAATGGCAAATACTACTACCTACATAAGTCCAGTTTCACAAGCTCTCTCATAAAATAGCCTTTACTCATTGGATTCTTGCCAACATGCAGAGCCTCAAGCATATCCGTGTTTCACAGCATTTATGTAATCAGCCTCACGTTAATATATATCAGACTAACATCAGCCAATGGATGATCGTGCCAACAACTTTATACTTGACAATGCAATTTCAAATAAATACATACTTGTTCATCTCTACTTGATTCATTTTCATTTCCTATCTATAATTTTCCAAAGTTAGCTTAAACCACATGGGAGTATGAGACCTCTTAACCTACCATTAGTGAAGAAAGCAACAATGAATAAGGAAACACCCAACATTTCCAAATCAACCACCATTTCTAGTTTCCTACATAACTCAACCACAATTTAAGCATATATACTAAAATTTCTCAGAAGAATTCTGCCACTATATTCCGCAACAAAACCCATCTGAGTTCAAATGTTGTTTTTACTTCACAAGGAAACTCACTTGCTAATTATGTTGGTTTCCGAATTGGCACAATATCACTATTATGCATTTCTGTGCAACATAATACTCCCCTCTTTTTTTCTTCTTCCTTCCTATATAGAATCTTGACACAATTAGAGAGAATCTTCTAAATTCTTTTAAAAAATATAGTTACGTGGATGTTGTTTGATTCGTCAGAGTACTGTGTTAACGTTCAAAGAACCGCAAATGTGAAATAGCAAATAATGCAACTAAAAAACTATTTTAGCATATGGACAAGGAGACATTATGCATAAACTTACAGCGACATCTTTACGGCATTTGATGAGGATAGAAAGGTAAGGGGGCAAGGTGGAATCTTTGGAGGCTGGCGGAAAAGAGAGAGAAGAAGCAGCAGCAGAGAATGAAGATGGTCGCCATTGATGGTTGAGGTTGAGCTTCGGAAAAGAGGAGGAGGTACGGTGAGAGGAGGTAGACGAGGAGAGAGAATGAAGAAGGCGACGTGAGTGCCTAGGAATTTGGAAACGCGTAGTGAAGGTAAGGTGTTTGAAGAAATGACTCAATGAAGCTCCCGACATTTTTCACTGTTTCAACTTTCAACTTCAACTCCGAGAAGAATCAGTCATGTGTTATGTGTACATTGATAACCTGGTGATATTGACTTTTGAGATACAAAACCTTATCAATAGGTAGGCACTAGGTAGAATAAATATTATGGACTTCTATTTTGACTGCTTTTACAACTCTCTCTTCAGTCTCCACTATCACCTAAAATTACTAATCACCAATTGCTACCTCCAATCCATCAACGACAACAATATTTTCCGACAAGGTAAAAAAAAATTTAAACAAATTCCATGGGGCTAACGTGTGGCATGGACGTTGCATCCATGTACACAACGTCTAAGCCCAACGTTGTGTCCATGGAATTCGTCAAAAAAAATTACCTCGTTGAAATTTTGTGTTTCGTCGGTGGTGCTCGTCGGTGGTGATGGCGAAGATGAGAGAGAATATGAAGTAGAGGAGGAGTTAAGTTGGAGTAAAAAATCAAAAAAAAAAATCGTAAGGGTATAATAGTACATTTACATGGTGGAGGCGATTTTAAGTAATTTCAGGACGATGTTTAACAATCCACCTAAATATTTGGTTAATCTCTATGGCAATAGGGTTCGAACACCAAAAATAGAAAAAGAATTAAAATATAAAAGAATATAACTACTTGATTAATTAAAAAAAAAGAAGGTATTGTGTCAGACTGGTCTGACATAATACAACTGGTCAGACCACTTTAGTTAGAAGCACTTGTGCTTCAATTAGAAGCACTTGTGCTTCAATTAGAAGTAGGCCTGTCAATCAGGTCGGGTTGGGTCGGGTTCGTGTTTGGGTCAAGTTAAATCGGGTTGAAAACCCCCAACCTGAACCTGATCTGTTTAAATTTTCGGGTCAATATCATCAACCCTAACCTGATCTGAAAGTTATCGGGTCAAACTGACCTGATCTGTTTGACCTGATATTTTTTAAACGGGTTGTAAATGGGTCAACCTAAACCTGTTTAACCCGATTTTTTCAGGTTGACCCGACCCATATAACCTAATTTTTTTTCAAAACAGTTGCATGGTTTATAATTGGCACTTGGGCCTTGAAATTTCAACAAAGTTCTAGCTAACCAAGATAATACTTGGCAATATTACAAACCAAATCAACAAAGTTTTATAAAAACAAATTACAAAACAACATTAATGTAGCACCCTAGGCTTATTAAGATCAACTTTCTCCTTTTTTTTTTTGGTTTCACAGCATTTGTAGGAGTGGAGTCAATCTCCTCCTCTGCCTCTGAATCTCTGATGAGAGCTCAATTTGCTAGAACAAGAAAAGATAGGAAAACAGGAAAAAAAAAATATTAATACTAATTGGTAGGAAAAATAGAAAATAACATAGAAAAATAACATTAAACAGAAAAATAGCATAGACATCTTAAACAAAAAATAAATGACAGAACACTAATCAAAAAATCAAACAGAAAATAGCATAGAAAAATTAAACAGAAAATAAATAACATAACATTAAACAGAAAATTAAACAAAAAAAACAAGAAAATTAAACAAATAAAAAACAGAACATTAAACAGAAAATAACATAGAAAAATAGAAAATAAATGACAAAATACGAAAAAAACGAAAGACAAAATACGAAAATCACATAAATAACATAAAATAAATGACAAAATACGAAAAAAAGGTCAAAATACAAAAATCCCATAAATAACATAAAATAGTAGAAAAAAACGAAAGAAAATAAATGAGAAAATAAGAAAATAAAGGACAAAAGAAGAAAAAAAAATTGACAAAAGAACAATACCTGATGTAGAAGAAGAGCAACATGTATTCTAATATTGCGCTAATGGAGACGAAATTGCGAAACTTTGCGAGACAAAGAAGAGCGAAACTTTGCGAGACAAAGAAGAGCAAATGTTGAAGAATCGAGACAAATTTGCGACTTTGCGAGACGTTGCGAGACGAAGAACACCAAATATTGAAGAAAAGCACCGAAGAAGAAGGTTGTGAGAGAGAGAGAGAGAGTGAAAGACTGAGAGATTTCACTCTTAGAGAAAGAGATAGAGTGAGAGGCGCTAAAAAATTAGGTTAGGAGAATGAGAGAGTGTGAAAGACATAGGGTTAGGAAAAGAG
The DNA here is from genome assembly GCF_026745355.1 of Beta vulgaris subsp. vulgaris. NCBI lineage: Eukaryota > Viridiplantae > Streptophyta > Magnoliopsida > Caryophyllales > Amaranthaceae > Beta > Beta vulgaris. The sequence continues at coordinate 12,780,174 of NC_079205.1, read as the reverse complement.
AGTGTGAAAGACTTAGGGTTAGAAATTCACTTTTTGGGCTGGGGAAATCATTTGGGTTGGGGAAATATTTGGGCTGGGCGGCAAACATCAATATCTTTTTCATCACTACTTCTTTTTCTTGAAATTTCTAAATCTCTTTTAACTTTATCAAGTTCTTCACTTATCTTAGCATCACTTGGCAGCATTAGTGAAATTTTTTTTGATTTATGTCTTGAATTCTTAAGTTCAACTAACTCATGATTTTATGATTCAATTTGTTTTTCAAGACACGATTTTTCAGCTTCTAATACAGTGGATGGCGCTGTGCCATTTACGATTTCATCATCAAGAGATTTTTCGTATCTTAGTGCGTTTATCTCAGTGTCTTTCTCTTCAATTATTTTCTCTCGTTCATCAATCTTTTTCATCAGTATTTTATGTTCTTTTAGAAAGTCATTATATTCAAGTTCTAGTCCTATCTTTTGCTTGGTCAAGTTCTTTATTTCCTTTTTCATAATAGCAAAGTTATCACTCATATCTTGACAGTCATCAATAACGTTTCCAAGCAAGGTAACAAGTTGATTTTTCGAGAGAAGATGAATTGGAGGTTTCAAGGATAGTAGGCTTACCTCACTTTCTTCGATTTCTTCTAGAGGGATCGAACTTTTAGCCATAAGGCACAGATGGGAGTCATCGTGGCACTGTGCTACGCTCTGTTCTTCATCAGAATTCGAGTCTCCCCAAACTGCAGCTATCATTACTTTCTTGAATTCTCTCTTTGATTGTTCTCGTTTCTCCTTGGGTTTTTCATCATCAAATAGAGGGCATTCCTTAATCTTGTGGTCGAACTCTCCACACTTGAAACAACCAGAGTTAGTAGCACTTTTCTTAAAGTTAGAAGTAGTACCCTTACCTTTGTAGTTTCCACTTCTTCTGGCGTTATTGTTCATGTTCTTTTTGAGAAATTTCTGAAATTTTCTAGTGAGAAACGCAACTTCATCATCACTATCACTATCTTCAATTTATAATTCAGTTTTCAAGGCTAAACCTTTATTCTTTGGTTCATTAGTTTTGTATTCTAAGACTAGTTCATGAGTCATTAATGAGCCAATCAGTTGTTCTAGTGAGAGTTTAGTCAAATCTTTTGCCTCTTGGATAGCAGTGATTGTAGGAAGCCATCGATTAGTTAAACTTCTTACAACTTTTCTTACTAGATCTTCAGATGAATAGGTTTTGCCTAGAGATCGCAGTTCATTAGTGATTAGCGTGAATCTATGAACATCTCTTTAATAGATTCGTCCTAATTCATAGTAAACATTTCATATTATTGTTGGACAAGCAAATCTATTCTAGATTATTTTACCTCATTCGTACCTTCGTGGGCCAGCTCCGGTGTGTCCCATATTTCCTTTGCGGTAGTACATGTAGAGATTATTCTTGAGTATTCCTCAGGTCCAATTCCATATTGGAGAATACTCATGGCCTTGAAATTTTTTTCAGCTTTTGCATAGTCAACATAATTGTAGTCGTCTTCTTCCTTGTCGACCATCTTTCCTTCAGCATCTTTGACTTGGATTAAGATTGGTCCTGTTCTTATGATTCTCCAGTACTCATAGTCTGAACCTTGAATGTAAATCCTCATTCTTACCTTCCACCATCCGTAATCCTTTCCATTGAAAATTGCACACTTAAAGTGTCTATCTCAAGAGTCATCTTGCATATTCATGATTTCTATTCTATAGAGATTAGTCTTATGAGAATAGCCTGCTCTGATACCACTTGTTGGAACATAAGGTGACACTCAAGAAAGGGGAGGGGGTTGAATTGAGTGGCTAAATCAAATCGATTTTCGCAAAAACTTAGTTATGGCACTGTGCGACACACTCGTAAATCTCTGATTTGAGTTTTTGCGAAAACTAAAACTTCAAACAATATAAAATCAACACTTGAACACAACATATAACGTGGCTCAATATCACCTCTGAGATCTACGTCCACACAAACCAAACTCTTTATTACTTTGAATCCTAAAATATCAAACTCTTGATACAATAAGATTCCCCCACTACTAACTCTAGTAGTGCTCCCCAACACTTAACTCTAAGTGTTGCCACCCTCTATAATTATAAAACTACAGAAAGAAAAGATCCTCAAACATGTGCTTCTTATTCAAGCAATTTAGAGGATAATTACAATCATTGAATAGTTACTCAAACTGACTCGAACAGTGATATAATATGTGCCTTAGGAAATTGTTTTCAGCTTTTAAAATCTCCAAATTTTCTCTCCCTAAAAACGTGAAAAATAGAACTGAATTAATAATCCCTTTTATAGTCCATGGACTGATCAAAAATCCTTAAAAAAATATTTATCTTTTTACTCCTTAATTTGAGCGATAATACTTTTCTTTCTAGAAAATAAACTTTATCCTTTTCATCTTTATCTTCAATTCTAAAAAGATAAGTAAATCAATTTCTATCTTATATCTTTGATAACCAATGGATTTTCTTTTCATCTCATATTCTTTGTTTTAATTCGAAAATCCCTTTTCTCAAAACTGTTTTCGAAAATCTTATTTTTATCAAAAACATTTTTACTCGGTTTTTACCAAAAACACGTTTTAATGAAAATTCTTTCATAAATCGTTTTTATTAAAACTTTATCATTTTTAATAAACTTTATTTTCGAATTTCTATTTCCTTTTATATAGATATATAAAATTAACATAATTATTTATTTCCTTAACTCTAAGAAAATAATAATTATCCTAATTTTATATTTTTATACTTGGCACATAATATATCATTTAGTTCAAGTATATTATATTTTGCATATAGTAACTAAACTTAGGAATATAAACTTGGACTTCAATCTTGATTCTTCATTTCTTCAAAGTCTTTATTTATTTATTCCTTTCTCAACCATCTGTATGTTACAAACTTTCATACTAGAACATATTATATTATTTTTCATCATCAAAACTTAACATGCACATGCACATGCACAACAGATCTTATCTGTCCCTCAGCACACTGAACTTGTTCACAAGCTAGGAGTTCAGGACAACCCTTCCCTCACAGCTTGAAGGGGAGTATTAAGAAATATTTGTCAAAATTTCTTGTACTAAGTTATTTACTCTCAATTTATTAGCTAAATATCTTGTTTGTCCTATGTGCTGGAATATTCCTTGTACTGTACTGCCTTTTATGGCCGTTGTATTTTGTTGAGTCATGCTAGGTTGTATTTCTTTGTACTTCCTATATATAGTATTGTAATACCTCAAGTTCAATACACTAGTGAAATGCAGTAATATAGCTGCAAACTTCTCTCATTCTCTCTCTTTTATCTCTTTCTCACTCTATTCTAATTTTAATGAATCTTATGCATTGATCCTAATATACTTATCAATTAGTATGTACAAGTTTCTAGCTAGTAACACAAAGCATTCTAGGCGAGGAAGATCAAATGATAATTACAAAGAATGAAGATTTAAAGATTGGGTTCTAGAGAGAAACTAGTATCGAGGTCCTGTAAGAAGCTACATTTGACTTCCTGTATAAAGAAACTAACGCAGAAGAAATTGTCTTTATGGGATTTCATATCCAGCTCGTGTGAAGAACTCATATCAAGGTCCAGTTACGTTGATGGACAATAAAGTGAAGAATCTAAGTTGAAAGTTCATGAAGAGAAGACATAAAGACTAAATATTAGCCAATTGCTAATTTTGGATCCAATGCCACATAATATATTAATATCATTAATCATAGACTTCCTAAATATGTAAGAACTTATATTCATTCACATATAATCACCCATGCGAGTACAAGGATACAAGATAATAATGAAACCTAAAAAAAAAACAACAAAGGCACAACATCATCAAAGCCCTTAAACATTACATTTGGATCGAGGCATCACTTTTGTTCTCAATTTTATGACGTTTAATAGTAGAGAGGAGAATAACAACGAGAAAGATAGCAAGGCCTAGGAATGAAGCTAGAATGGCACCAGCACCATGGCTACAAAAGGTCGCAAATTTATCACAAATTTGTTCCATTGTGCATGAGAATTCCCCTTTTTTGCTATCTCGGCCATATATGCAGCAGAAGTTGTTCCAGCGGATAATATAGCTAAATTTGTCTGCATTATTGGAATCAAAAGTAAAATGTTAGCACTGTATATAAGTTTTTCTTTTACATCGACTATTTTTGTTATGTTAAGGTGCTTCATATAATTTCAAAATGAATGTCAGGCAATGACGCAAGTTTTTTTTTTATTAAAAAAACAGGTAGCTGATATTGTAATTTTTTTTAATAATAAAGTAAGGTGAAACCTTGACGAGTCAAGGGAATAAAAGGGATCTCAACTTGCCAAGGGTGGGAATCGATCCTAAGAACTCATGGAACCGAGAAAAACACTCTAACCACTAGGCTATCCCTCACTCTCAGTTGATACTGCAACCTGAGTCAGACCTAGGCATTAAACATGAATATACTAGCCTGAAATAAGTAAACTCTAGTATCTCTAAAATTCTCCTAGTAATCATTTTAAAATAAGTGTGTTTTGAAATTAAGTAAGCAATTAAACACAACATTAGTATTATTTTGGTAATGTAATATAAAGTTTTCAGACCCCCTCAATATATATATTTATATATATATATATATATATATATATATATTATATATATAATATATATATATATATATATATATATATATATATATATATATATATATATATATATGAGAAGAAAAGTTCCAAACGATAAATGAATAGCTAATTGTTAAATATTTAAATTTTGAAATAAATGGGAATTTGTAAATGATTCACTTGGTACGCATCATATTTTCCATTACACATTTTAATATCTAATAATATGATGTGTAGTTCTTTTGAGTCTCCCCTTTATTAGTTCTTTGCCTTATGAACGTATAGAGTGGAGAATATAATAAGGTGTCAAATTATTAATGATGTATAATTAAAAAATATAGAGGAAAAAAAGATGAATCATTACTATATCTAAAATAGGGATAGCCATAAAGCGAACTCCTTTTGGATCGATCTTGTTTCCAAAGAACATTGCAACCAACACCAACAAGTTGTGCAACGTAGCCAATGCATTAGCCGCAACAAAGAATCTGGACGTGGGCAAAAAGTTATTAGTCCTTCAAACAAATTAACACAAAGGTCTAACAAGTACTAATAAGGAAAAAATAAGTTACGACAAGGTCTAACAAGTACTAATAAGGTTTGAAAAATTCATATAAGTTCTGTTCAGCAAAAAGAATTTGACACAAGCACAAAACAAGGTCTAATAAGTTCAGACAAGTTCTAAATATAGCCCTATTAATTCGATAAGTTGAGATAAGAAAAATTAAGTTGAAAATAACACACTCATAGTGTTTTAGTGTTAGAACAAGTCTCAAGTGAGATAAAGCTACACTAACTTGTAGTAAGACGTAAAATGCTACCTATAATAATAGTAAGGAATTACTTTTTAAAATCTAACAAATTACCCATTATATTACTGCAGATGATTGTAAGTCCACCTAATATAAAAATTAATGATTGCATTACTTAGGTGTACAGTTTATTCAAGGACATTTTAAGCAACTCAATTCTACATAAGTTTCAAGTTGATTAAATATAAACTAGGTTGTCGGTTGATTATATTTGTTAGCTTTTCCTGTATATATATGCCGGGAAGATTACTAGACTATAGACACATTAGATTCGCCTTAGACTGTTGTAATACTTGCACACTCTAAGGCGTGTCATAAAAACTGTTGTAACATGAGCCTTTAAGACTGTTGTAATACTTGCACATTCTACATAAGACTATTGTAACAAGAGCCTTTTAAGGTGTTAGATAAAAAATATATATAATGTCATATTTTTAAGGGATATTCCATTTGGTACCATTGAATTTTTGTCTTTTCCATTTGGTACCACTGTTATTTTAAAATTCCACATGATACCACTTTAATATAATATTAATCTTTATCATACCATTTTTTAAGTAAAATGTTAGTTAATGGTTGAACAAGAATACGATTTTGTTTGGGTTTGTATGTTTCTATTTGCAGTTGCAAAAATTTAATAAATTAAGATTTTAGGGTGTCGTTTTAACCCTTAAAGCTCTATTTTTCAGTTAAAAGTTTCATAAAAATGATCATAATATTCTATGTCTTTTTATTGTCAAATATGACCTTAACTTTGACCTTAACGACTAAAACGATTACTAAAACCTTAGCGCAAACTAAACTATGTAAATCGAAGTAAAACTCTAGCCTATTCTAACTTAAATTAACACTTTACTTAGTTGAATGGTACAATAGAGAATAAAATCAAATTATAGTGGTACCATGTAAAATATCTGAAAAATAGTGGTATTAAATGGAAAAGCCAAAAGTATAATGATACCAAATGGAATATCCTTTTTAATTATATTTAATTGAGACCCATCTAGGGAAATTAATCAAGTATACTCTCATAATCTTAAACAACTTGTGTCATTTCTTAAAAAAACTGGAAAACTAAAAGTAATTCCCGCTCTATTCCTTTTTTTTCCTGTTGTTTTTAATAAAAACTCGAAAACAAAAAATTGGAAAAATTAGTTTTCAATTTTCTATTGTTTTCTTAGAAAGATTAAAGAGTCCGAATTTCTAATGCTCAACTTAAAACAAACATAATTAACATGAGTAATAATAATATTTACGTTTATTATACCAGGTATATCATACAAATTAGAAAAATATAAAATCGAAAAAATGTAAAACTAAATGTAATACCAAATTAAAAATAAAACTCACATGTTTGCAGGGGTATCTTGAAACTTGGCGGTAAGTGTAGCTTTGACAGTACTAGTACCAATAGTAGCAACCACAAAAGTCTTGGTTTCTTTATTAAGGGCCATCACTATAGTAGCAGATAATGTGGCTGAAAGAGCCACCAACCTCAGTAATCCAATCACCATGCTTCTCCTCCCTATTTCTGATGATCTCAACGAGTTGTAGCCAAGATCCGACTTCTCAGCACCTGATTGAGCCATCAGATTTCGACGTAGAGCTAGCTAGATTATTGAATTTTCAAATTTATAGGTGATTAACGCTAATGATATTTGCTAATTCTAACTTATGTTCTTATATATAGTCTTATAATTTTGACTGTACATTGCTTGTTAAGAGAAGTTACTTTAAATTATGGTCCTGAATGTTGCACCAAACTTGTAAGTATAGTTTCTTGGGGTGGTATAACCATTTTTCATCCGATGGTAGTTGGGAATTTTGAGTTATCTACTATGGTTTATATCACAAGAATCTTGGCAGGAAAATAGATGAATTTAAATGTTTACTTGTGGCCCACGCGGACCTAGAAGGGGACTTGGGGTACAGCTGTATCCCCAAATTCAAAAAAAAAATCAGTTTAAAAAAAAAAAAAATTAAAAAAATTGAAAAAAAATCGCGCAGCGAGCCAGCGAGCGTTTCTTTCTTTCTTTTCTCACGCAGCAGACTCCTCTTTCTTCTCTCTCTTCTCTCTCCTCTCTCTCCTCTCTCTCTCTCACATAATAACGGCCGTCGGCCGACACGCCGCCCGCCGGTGGTCTAATTCGCTGAACTCACGCCGGTCGCCGGTGCCGCGGTGGCCTATTTCGCAAAACTCAAGCCACTGACGCAAATCGCAGCTTTGTTCTTGTAAGTTTTTAGTTCTTAGACTCTTAGTTCTTAGTTCTTAGTTTATACTTTTGTGTTTTAATTTCAGATTTTTCAACTTTTCTAAGTTTATATATTGTTAGATTCTTAATTTAATTGAATATTAAGATGTAAATTGTTGAATTTGAACATTGGTGATTAATTAGTTAGGGTTTATACTTTTGTGTTCTAATTTCAGATTTTTCATGTTATCTAAGTTTATATATTGTTAGATTCTTAATTTAATTGAAATATTTAGATGTAAATTGCTGAATTTGAACATTGGTGATTAATTAGTTAGGGTTTATATTATCAGAAGCATTTGGTGTTCCCTATGTAACTCAAATGTGACAGTTTGGACGTTCATGGCCGAGTTCACAGCTATCAGCATGAGAGCAGTATAAATCAAGTATGTAAACAACAACAGTATAGAACCAGAGTATCATAATTCATAGTGGATCCAAAGTTCCAAATGAAAGGAAAAATTGATAATAGAAAAGTCGGAAAGGATAGTGAAAGAATCATATTTCTAGTAAGATAAATACAAGTCAAGGTTTTGTAATCAATGTACCTCATCAGAGTCCTCGTAGTCATCATGCTCATCCATACTGACAGAATTTGCACCGAAATTAAAAGAGCTTCCGAAAACGAGTCCTGCATATTAAAAATAAATTCATCAACATCCTGGAAAACTAACCTGACCATTTTTTTATCGACTTTTGCGCGTCCTGTAGTCCCCCAGGAAAGAAAAAAGTTCTGCCTACGCATATATAAGTACTTCTAATGCTATATACTTCCTCTAACCCATTAGATTTCAGGAAAGAAAAAAGTTCTGCCTTCCAGAATTGGAACAATTTCAGGTGTCAGCCTCACCATTTTATAAGCCTGAACATATTTTTCATCCACAATCAGCGTATAATTTCACAATAACGCCAAATGTCGGATATCCACCACAAGCTCTTGAAATGAACTTAAGATTCCCTGTGGCAATCTTTCGGTAAAAATTACTATGATTCATTAGTAAAACATTATTACTTGTAAGCCAGAGGTAACATCATTAATGCTAATTTTCATATATTTCCCACAATCCTACTCAGCACATTTGCAATACTTGGTTTAGGTACTTGTATGTCTAACCAGTATCTTTTGCAGTCAGTAATGAGATGAACTGGAATCAAAACACAGAGGAATACTGTCCTCATTCGCATTAGAAAGAAGTCCAAGTTCAAGCATCTGTCATTTCACATCAAAACGTTGGTAGAACAAACCAAGTCAGATGGTCAATAAGCCATGAAACCTTTGCAAACCAATTAAATTCATAATCTTTGGCCCAGCGTAATAGAGACCAAAACATTATGACATCTATCTGACTCATTTTTACTCGTATATTCCCTCAAGTGGCTTGGGGTAATTAAGACCCATCAAACGAGTCTGATTCTGGCCTATAAATCTAATCCTATGAGTTTGAAGTGGTACTAACTTTTAGTGGCCTTTTGGTCTTTGGATATCAACTTAATTTTCCCCAATATAGTTCAAGTTGGATTCTACTCATTTTGGATAAAGAGCAAATTTACGCTAATTTTAGGTCGGCTCAGTCAAGCTGAATTTGTGGATTTGAAGTGCAACTTTCTAAGAAACTTTAATCATCTTTACAAATTTCAAGTTAATTTTGATCGGATTTTGCTTAGTTCTGGCTGGTTAAATAACTGATAACCTCAGCAAGATCCAAATTGTGCACCTCAAGAATCAACCACCATCTCCTCATTGATATTGTGAGCCACAAGTTAGCTTTTCATTTGCCCCAATCGTTATTGAATAGTATGCTATACTTGTCAACTAACTTCTTCTGTCTATATATTAGTCATGTGATCCCTAAATCAATACATAGGGAATGAATATAGTAGTCCCACCCTGCGGAAAAAGATTTTAGTTTTCCTAAAAGTATAATAAGAGTTGAATGATATACTTGATTCATCCTTACTTTGCTTATTCCACCAGTTCACTACTTACCACATTGATCACAATAACCATACTCCAAAACACAAGTTACGCATACATATTGAAAAGTAAATCCAGATTCCTGAAATTTCACCATAATGCCCAAACACCTTTGTGTTATACAATTTCGAGAGAAATTTTCCCCCACTCTATAAAAACCCAAACAACTTAAACATGATCTTCACTATGTTACCAAATACCACTACCTACATAAGTCCAGTTTCACAAGCTCTCTCATAAAATAGCCTTCACTCATTGGATTCTTGCCAACATGCAGAGCCTCAAGCATATCCGTGTTTCACAGCATTTATGTAATCAGCCTCACGTTAATATATATCAGACTAACATCAACCAATGGATGATCGTGCCAACAACTTTATAGTTGAAAAGTTACAGTGCATTTTCAAATAAATACATACTTGTTCATCTCTACTTGATTCATTTTCATTTCCTATCTATAATTTTCCAAAGTTAGCTTAAACCACATGGGAGTATGAGACCTCTTAACCTACCATTAGTGAAGAAAGCAACAATGAAGAAGGAAACACCCAACATTTCCAAATCAACTACCATTTCTAGTTTCCTACATAACTAAACCACAATTTAAGCATATATACTAAAGTTTCTCAGAAGAATTCTGCCACTATATTCCGAAACAAAACCCATCTGAGTTCAAATGTTGTTTTTACTTCACAAGGAAACTCACTTGCTAATTATGTTGGTTTCCAAATTGGCACAATATCACTATTATGCATTTTTCTGTGCAACATAATACTCCCTCTTTTTTTTTTCTTCCTTCCTATATAGAATCTTGACACAATTAGAGAGAATCTTCTAAATTCTTTTAAAAAAATATAGTTACGTGGATCTTGTTTGATTCGTCTGAGTACTGTGTTAAGTGTTAACGTTCAAAAAACCGTCTCAGCAAATGTGAAAAAGTAAATAATGCAACTAAAAAACTACAGAGTATGTTAGATTGTTAGTGTATGGACAAGGAGACATTATGCATAAACTTACAGCGACATCTTTACGGCATTTGATGAGGATACAAAGGTAAGGGGGCAAGGTGGAATCTTTGGAGGCTGGCGGAGAAGAGAGAGAAGAAGCAGCAGCAGAGGATGAAGATGGTCGCCATTGATGGTTGAGGTTGAGCTTCGGAAAAGAGGAGGTAGACGAGGAGAGAGAATGAAGAAGGCGACGTGAGTGCCTAGGAATTTGGAAACGCGTAGTGAAGGTAAGGTGTTTGAAGAAATGACTCAACGAAGCTCCCGACATTTTTCACTGTTTCAACTTTCAAGTTCAACTCCGAGAAGAATCACTACTGGGACACTGATATGGGGATGTGTTATGTGTACATTGATAACCTGGTTATTTTGACTTTTGAGATACAAAACCTTATCAATAGGTAGGCACTACTACGTAGAATAAATATTTGATTTAACGATACAAGAGGGTATTAATTTTCACATTTGTTTCAGTTAGGATACTGAACTTTAAAAAGTTTTAGTTAGGGTACTCAAAATGGACGGTCGTTACTTTTTGGGGAATTTCTGTGAAATGCGTCGTTTGGTGTGTATTCCTAGACGTGTGTGCCACACGAAACGCCACCTAATGATTAACTTTATTTAGGCGGTTTATTTGGCAGGTTTTATCAACTCTCTGTTTTCTCTATCTTCTTTCATTGTCCGTACTCTTTAACTCCTTATTTCCTTCTCACTCACTCTTTATTCAAATCACTACTACCTTTGTCCTCTTCATTTATATTCATTTACTCCATTTTTAAACATAGCATGTGGCCAGTATCACCACCAAGAAAATTCCCAAGAGTAACTGAGACTTCTGCAGAAGGTATATTCTTCTTCATTTACTCTATTTTTTTTACAGATCTTCATTTACGTCTTTTATTTTCCTTTTTGGTACTTTTTGGTTACCTTTTTTGTTGTTGTGCGTAACTGGAGTAAAAAGTAATGGTTTTTTTTCCTTTCTTGTTTAAAAAGTTGATTTTTGGAACTAGTTTAAGTTGTTTTTTATTGGATTTGTTTGTTTAATGTTAATAACGCTTAGGGTTTGATAATTAGGGTAAAGTTAGTAAATTGATTTTTTTCCTAATTGGGGTTTGGGTTTTGCAGAAGTAACATTTTGTGGGTGTTAATTGTGGTTGGAGTTGGTTTGTTAAAGTGAAAGTATAATTTTTAAAAATTAGGGTTATAGTGAATAATTTTAATTTTTTTTATAAATTACTAGGTATGGAAGCGTTACGCCATGCACACCCCTTATGTTCAAACCAAGACGTCCTAGTGACCCACATATTCACTAGACTAATGTGGGAGGATGAGCTCATGGTTGAGCAAACCTATAAAAAATGGAGGCTGTGGTGGAAACTCTGATCTTATGGTGGTGTTGTGTGGCTTAGCGAGCGTAGACAAACTGAGAAGTGGATATTGAATGATATAATCTACAACAATGGGAGGGACCTCCATGATTGGCTCAACAAGGACATGACGGTGTACTTTGATGGGTTTCTCCTATTATTCAAGGAGGATTGAAGAGGAAGATAGTTGGATTTTTTGCTTATTTTTGGGTGGATAGGTTATGGTGGTCGTTTTTGCCTCTGTCATAACTGTACTTATGGGAGAATGTACAGCCACGGGCTTTATTTAGGGTGGTTGTCACTGCTATGACAGTATTATTTTTGTTGTTGATATGCATGCAGGCTCCAAAAAAACCTAAGTATGTTGGTTATGTAATTAGTTGGAGCCTGCCAAATTTTGTATGAATGCTATATATGGGTTATTTATAGATGAAAGTATTTGAAGATTCTATAATATCATGTTTCACCATTCCTTGCACTTAATTTAATATATAAATAATAGTATGGCAGATTCTATGGAACCAAAACCTTGCATTATTGTGCATCATGGTGGAGAATGGTTTGTTAATAGTGACATTAGATAATATGGTGGTCAAGTAAGTTTGTATGAAAACTTACCCAATAATGTTGATGCTTCATATGTAAAACAAATCATAGAGAACTTGGGTTACAATGACATTATTAAGCTTCATTTTGTTGATCCTAGGAAAGACTTTAGTACAGGTATTAGGTACTTGGGCTATGCTAAGCAAATATTTGATCTATTTTTAGCACTGCTTTTACTATACAAGCTTGTACATATATGCACAGAACATGCAATAGTTAGGCCATTTGGGATGGGTAATGAAAGGAGTGGAGGTGGGTCAAGTCAGCCTAGTGAAGGGTCATTAGTGCAATTGTTGTGTGTTGGAGATGAGTCATTGGTTCCTGAAAATACTGGTCATACTAGAAATGATACTTATGTAGATATAGACTATGATACAAAAGGCACAGACGAGGATGATGATGAATTTGCACCTGCTAGAACCAAAGTGAGTGATGACAAGAAAAAGCAACAATCTTATGAGGAAGAAATAGATATCTTAAAGAGAGTATCTGCAAGTAAGGGCTTGACTGAGAGTTTGTTTGGAGGTGACTTTGAAGGAGATAGTGATCTTGACAATCCTAGTGAAGATGAAGATGAGGACTATGGGTACTTAGAAGCTCCACCTTCAAGAAAAAAGACACACAGTTCTAGCAAAGGGGTAGATGGAGAGGATGTTGGAGTTGACTGTAAGTTTTTTGTAGGTCAACAATTTGAAAATGCAAAGACTTTTAGAAAAGCATTAGTTGACTACTCAATTGAGATTGGGAGAGACCTACCATTCAGTAGGAATGACTGCAACAAGGTAGGGGGTAGATGCATCAACAAGGATAGAGGATGTCCTTGGAGAATTTGGGCTTCATTGGAGAAGGGGAAGAGAAACTTTATGGTGAAAACCTTGGTGCCCAATCACACTTGTGGAAGAGCCCCTAAAAACATAAACATGACAGCTTCATGGATTGCTAAAAATTATGAGAGTAGTTCAAAATAAACCCTTACATGAGGCTAAAAGATATAATAGAGACAGTCTGGCTAGAGTAGGGGATTAAGGTGAGCAGAGTTGTAGCATACAGAGCTAGGAGGAGGGGGCAAAGTTTGATTGTAGGCACTAGTAGAATAAATGTTACTTGCTGCGGTGGTATTGCTGCGGTTTTATCCATACGCAGCAATATATCACGTAAAAAGAAAAAGTAAAATATAAAATAACGATATTGCTGCGGTTTCGGCCTAAAACCGCAGCAATATTTGTTAACGCAAATTTTTTTTTTTTGAAAAAAGTTGACTATTTGACCAGATATATTGCTGCGGTTCTTGACAAAAACCGCAGCAATATATTAAAATAATATTAAAAATAATATTTTAATATATTGCTGCGGTTTTTAACAAAAACCGCAGCAATATTAAAAAATATTATTCTAAAATGCATATAAGGCGTATCAATTAGGGTTTGTTTTTCTTCCTTTACTATCTCGTGCGCCTCTTTCCCATTCAAATCTCACTCTTTCTCTTTCCTCTCACTCTCAGCCGTCTCTCATCTCCTCTCTCCTCACTCATCCTCTCTCTCTCCTCTCTCCTCTCTCATCCTCTCCCCTCTCACCTCTCACCTCCATTTTCGAACTCCATTTTCGAACTCCATTTTCTTAACCTCGAGTGACTAACAACGGAGACTCCTTCAGTCACCTCAACACCTCAATTTGGGCGCGACTCCTTCGGCCTCACTACCACACCAACTATCGCCACCACACCGACAAACAACGAAACCACCATCAACACCTCAATGCCTACCTTTCTTCGCACAACTCGTTTTAAGATTCATTCCAAAAAAAACCCAACACTCGTTCGTGTTTTCAGAGGTTGAGCAAATTTCACTTTTAGATCTCATGTTTTAAAAAATTAGAAAAAGAAAAAGGAAACTAAGAAATCACGACGTTGGATTATGGCGACAGTGAAGAGTTATCGGTGCTGACAAGATTCCAACGACGGTGAGATAAGCCATGGCGGCGAGCGTTCCTTGTGGATCGTTTTCTGGTCGTTGCTGTTTTGTTCTTTTTTTCATTTTTTCGTTTTAGATAGATTTTTTTCGTTTTTCGTTTTCCAGCGACTATCTTGTGTGTTCTTGTTTTTCGTTGATTTTTTATTTTATTCTTTTGTAATATTGATGTAATTACGTTTTAGATAGATTTTTTTTTCGTTTTTTTAATATGTTTATTGCTGTTTTCTGTTTCGTTTTTTAGATCTATTTATTGTGTTCTTGTTTTTCGTTGATTTTTTATTTTATTCTTTTGTAATATTGATGTGATTAGATTTCTCATATTTATATATTATTCACTGCGAATTTAATAGATAGTAAATGGGTGAGTTGTTGGTTTTAATATTCCAAATTTTCTTTGGCAAATGCAAAAAAAAAAAAAAAATTTACCTTTATCAGGACATATTGCTGCGATTTTGGCTAAAAATCGCAGCAATATTCTGAATTTTTCTGATATAAAATAATAATATTGCTGCGGTTTTAGCAAAAAACCGTAGTAATATATTGAATTTTTTCGATATAAAATAATAATATTGCTGCGGTTTGCGTTAAAAACCGCAGCAATATGTTGAAATATTGCTACGGTTAATAACCGCATCAATATATTATTTACCTATTGCTGCCCCCTTAATTGCTGCGCGGCCAAAACCGCCGCAATAGGCCAGTTAATCACCGCAGCAAATAGCATTTATTCTACTAGTGAGGGGAGTATATGGAGCAATATACCTTGCTGCCAAGGTATGCTGCAGAGATACAAAGAAGTAACCGGGCAAATACAGTCATAATTATGATGGATGGTAATGTTTTTGAAAGAATCTGCATTTGTTTTGAGGCACTGTAAAAGGGGTTCTTAGCTGGATGTAGGCCTTTTATATTTCTTGATGGTTGTTTCTTAAAAAGGACCCTATGGTGGACAACTTTTAGTTGTTGTTGGGAGAGATGGGAATAACCAAATGTTCCCGATTGCATGGGCTGTAGTAGAGGTCGAATCTACTTCTAGTTGGAGATGGTTTTTAACACTTTTAGGGGAGGTTTTGAGATCAAATGAAGGTGTTGGTTACACTTTCATGTCTGATCAGCAGAAGGGTTTATTGAGAGTTGTGTCAGATGTGTTTCCACAAGTTGAGACTAGTTTATATGCTAGGCATGTCTACTGTAACTTCAGAGGGGTGTTTGGTGGTGGTCTATAGTATAGGAAGCAGTTCTGGATCATAGCTAAGAGCACCACATAAAATGAATTTCTATGTAACATAGAAGAGATGAGGAAAATATCTACTGCAGCTGTTGAAGATCTTCTATATAGGAACTACAAGAAATGGTGTAAAGTCTTCTACACTCCTATGTCTTGTTGTGATAATGTGGATAACAATATGAGTGAGGTTTTCAATGCCTACATATTGAACTTAAGGCATAAACCTATCATAACTATGTTGGAGGACATTAGGGAGGGGTTAATGGAGAGGCTTCACAAGAAGAGGGATGAAATAGGTAAGAAAGAGATGTTAGTGTGTCCAAGAATACAACAGCAAGTTGAGAAGCACAAGATTTTTGCTAGGGGATGGAATGCATTCTGGGATGGGGGGTTCTGTTATGGGGTGAGGGAAGGGGCAACACAAACAAAATATGTTGTCAATTTGGATGTCAGAACGTGCAGCTGTAATGGATGGCGACTAAGTGGGATCCTTGCAAACATGGAGTAGTTGCAATTTGGAACAAAGCTGACCAACCAGAACATTATGTTAACCAATTCTTCACAAAACAAGGGTATTTGAAGGCATATGACTACTTGTTGGAGCCTCTAAATGGAGCAGAAGAGTGGCCTAGTGCAGAAACTTTGGTCATTGCACCAAAACTGAAGAAAGTGAAACAACAAGCGCCAAGTGAAGAGAAGGAAGGCAGTTGGAGAAGTTACAACTTCAGGGAAATTGAGAAGAACAGGCTCAGTAATGACATGCAGCCTATGTGGTCTTCAAGGGCATAACAAGAGAGGTTGCAAGAATGTACCTACAAAATCTGTGCACATAGGTGCAAGTGAGTCAAGTAGTAGCCGCCAGAGTGGGAGCACTAATGCACCCATGCACTATAGAGGTGTAGGTGTATACACCTACCCAAGTGGCTACCAAAGAGTTGCTACTCTCCAACCCCAACCACCACAGCAACCAACACCACAACAACCAACACCACAACAACCACCAAGTCATACAACACCCCAACCAATCAATCACCCAATCCCACATACAACACAACAACCACAAAACCCACCCATCCAAAGAAGAGTAGCATATTATTCAGATTATGAGGGTAAGCAGACTATATATTCATTCAGCCAAGACCACTCATTCAGTCAGTCACAACCAGAGAAGGGTTCACAAGTTTCACAAACAATGACAAGCCAAGCCTTACAGGTATGTGATTTGATTGAATCAGCTAACATTTTCTTACCTTATAATCTGTCCATGTATTCTGAATTAGTTTATTTATATTCAGGACCTAGCAATGGCTCAAGGATGCAAAGGCGACAATAGTTTAAAGGTAACTTACATTTAATTAATAATATGCTAGTACATAGCTTCATATGTCAATAAGAGTCCTAATATACCCTTTACATAGTTATATGGTACCATAAACAAACAAGGACCAAAATGAGTACAAAAATCCAAGCATTAACACTCATAAATTCACCTTTTTTCATTTTAAGCATCATATATTTTGATTCATTCTTCCTTGCCTTTTCATTTGTTGTCTTCAGATTATGCCTCAACAACATCACTTCACTTCTGAGCTCCTGTTTCTCCTCCATTAACCCCAAAATCACATTTTTCTGCCACTCTGTAGGCTCTTCAACATCACACCATTTGCATAACTTGCACCCCCTTGTATCAGTCTCAGCATCATAGTCAGGGCATGCTACAAACCTTCTACCAGGTTGACCCTTGTCCAGGCTCTGATTTTGGTTATAACAAACCCACAATGACATCTTTTGGGAATTAGGGGCATGGAACCATATCTATTTCTTGATATTATGCTGCCTAGGTGCACAAACTACTAAAAATTATAATTCACATTCGTAAAAGGAAGAAAACATTAACATTAGGTATAATGTTCCTTAATGCAGTTGCTTTGTACTTGATTAATTGAAGGTGATGAAGTTGATTTTTTTTGCTGCTGATGAACAATATCGGATTTTTTCGTGTTGTGGAAGTTGATATTTATGTTGATCCTGATTTCTTTAGAGATTGGATTTTTTGGATGTTCAATTATATCTGTTCATATGGTTCCATTTGAAATGTATATCTGATTTTATCACCGTTGAAGAATTTCGCTGTATTTTTTGAATTTTAGTATACTGAATTAACTGTCACTTTGTAATTATTACCACATCACATTTTTCTTTTATTTTTGGGGCTGATAACAGTACAAATCAAAGTTCAGTACCTTAAGGTAACGGTCGTCCATTTGAGTACCCTAACTGGAACTTTTTAAAGTTCAGTACCCTAACTGGAACAAATGTGAAAATTCAGTACCCTCTTGTATCCTTAACTCATAAATATTTGGGTAATCCATGGTAATAGGTTCTGGACACGAAAAATAGAAAAAGAAGTAAAATATAAAAGAATAGTATAATTATTTGATTAATTAAAAAAAGGAAAATTTGTCAATAAATATCATACTTTGAATACTTTTTTGAAATAAATATCTATATTGTTTGAAATTTAATATGAATACTAAGATTGACTTAATTTTTTGGAATCACTACCACTTAACATAATCTTGCAAAAAAAAACGTTAGTTTTTCTCCGTCAGTGGCATGTGAAATTACGATTTTTGTCTTTCCTCTACCACCACCTCCGCCCCAACACCCTAATCAACTACAAAACCACCACCACCTCCACCCATTAAAAAATCAAACCACCCCACACGATACTAACCAACTACGAAACCACCACAACTCGCAATGGTGGTTAGGAGAGAGAAGGAAATCGTAAGGGTACTGAATTTTATGGAGTTTGGTGGTAGTGGTGGTGGAGGAGATTAATGGAAGATAATAAAGTGATTTTACAGCATGCCACTAACATAGTAAAACTGTCAGTTTCGCAAAAATCTATGAAGTGGTATTGATTTCAAAAGAAATAGCAGAAAGTTAGTATTTATGTAAAATTTCAAACAATCTAGTTATTTATTTTTAAAAAGTACTCAAAGGGTGGTATTTATTATAAAATTTCCTTAAAAAAATAAAAAGATAAGAAAGGCACAATAACAAAACAAAAAAAAGACATTGAAAAGTTACAATATAGTGAGGGGGGTATTTGATTTTAACAAGATAAAGGAAATGGAATCAACAAAAAGATAAAAGGAGAAAGGAAAAAAAATCATTTTATTAAAAAGATTATTTGGTTGGTAAGTTGTTATATAACTCTTTCACCTTTCTTTCTCCTCTCACCATTCCTCCACCATAGATGTGCTGCCGACTGCCGTTTCCCCTCCCCACCCGGCACCGCCTCTGCTTCCCCATCCCATCCCCAACAACAGCCCGCCCCCACACCGTCGCAGCCGTCCCTTCTCCCCATTTCTTTCTCTTTCATCTCACCGCCTTGATAAAAGTCAAATTCAAGGTTTAAATGGTCGAATTCGACCATAAAATTTTCGTATCTGAAGTTTTGAAGATCGAATTTGACCTTCTAAATCCATGATTTGATAAGAAGAGGTTTTCCCTCCTTGGTGATCTGATGGATCTTTGGGGATGGTCGGTTTTCTTTTTCGAGTGGGTTATGGTGGTTTTTGAGGGGGGTATTATGGTGGTTGTCTAATGGGTGACAATCGGTTTTTAAGGTGGTGCAGTTGGGTGGTTTTTGGTGTTTGTCAGTGGTGGTTTCACGGGACAGTGCATGTTGGTGGCTCTTGGTGTTGGTTGCGGTGCTTGTGGTGACTCCTAGTGGTGTTTGTGGTACTTTTGGGGGTTGTGTTTGCGGTGGTTTCGGTGCTTGCGAGTGGTGGTGTAGTGGATTGATGTCGTGGGTAGGTGGTGGTGGTGGACTCAAGTGGTGGTGGTGGTGAAGGGGTGGTTTCGGTGGAGTGGGATGGTCAAGGTTGGTCAAGATAGGAGGAATCGATGCGGAGGAGCTTGGGTAACAAAGGGGTAAAGAGAATAATAAAAATGACTTACCAAACAAGCTATAAGGGGATTAGAGTTGTGTTTCATTTTCCCTTTCTTTAAATCCCTAAATAAATGACCTCTCACTTATTTCCCTCTCAATTAAATTTTTGAAAAAAAATTAAAGATCTCTAATTCATAGTGATATAAACTGATTTAAAAATTAAAAATTCATGATTTATTAAATGTATTTAGCAATAAATTTAATTTTCTACATGTTTTCGCACGCATCGCCTACATGTAAGGCTAATACTATTGGTATTAAGCCTGAGGATCAAGGTTGACCTAATGGTTGTAAGACCCTTCTTCCACCCTTGTGACAGGGGTTCGATTTTCACCCCTTAAAAGAAGGATCCCCAATTTCCCTCCTTCTTGTAAGGTAATTCTCCTTACCAAAAAAAATATTGGTATCAAGACCAGTAGCACTTATCAAATTTAAGTGCTAAATTTTACAATATTATTTTAAGGCTTTACAGAAATTGTCAATTCATCACCGAGATGGATAGATTGGTAAATTAAATGACATTTTCTTGATTCGATTGCTAACAATAGTACGGAATATATTAATTTGGGTGTAAAAAGTGTTACGCACATATCTTTATAGAAATTAACCATACTGTATTTTTCCCTATTTTTGATCGATATGAATTTTGAATGCTTTTTTTTGGCAAGGAGATTTTGGATTTTTGATCTAAACTTATCACACAATATCCCATAAAAAAAACTTTGTTGGTGCTGTGTAATTGGTAATTTTGATTAATCTTCCTTATTGATGATAAACATGCAATAATCTTTGTTTGGGTTTTTTTTATATAAAGCATAA
This sequence comes from Beta vulgaris subsp. vulgaris, assembly GCF_026745355.1. Classification (NCBI taxonomy): domain Eukaryota; kingdom Viridiplantae; phylum Streptophyta; class Magnoliopsida; order Caryophyllales; family Amaranthaceae; genus Beta; species Beta vulgaris. The sequence continues at coordinate 12,759,545 of NC_079205.1, read as the reverse complement.
TATTTAAATTATTGAATTTAAGTTTTTACTTGTTTATAAATTATTGACTACTAGTTGTTGACCCAATAGTTCGGCATATATATAACATGTTTCTTGTACATTAAATTTATCATCTTAACTAAATAAGTTTATAAAATATAACTCAAAAAGATTATCTAAGATTTTTTTTTTGAAAGAAAGTAGCTTATTTTTAACGCCCTATTTTTTTGGACTTATTTTTAATTCAGTTTAATTCAGTTAATTTCAATTACAGATGACAATATCCAGTGGATCACCCGACCATCCGCTCCACCCGGTTTATTAAGTGGGTGAAAAACCCGGTTTAAACGGATGATAGCCGGTTGACGGATAATCGGGTGATGGATGCGGGTCGAGTTCGGGTGATATTTTTTCATCCATCACCCGATGCATCATCCGTTTATCACCCGATCCGTCACCCGTTTAAAGTAAAAAATATATATATAATTTTTTTAATATTTGGCTTTTTCATTTTTACAGCTTTATTAATCTATAGCCCAAAAGTTACAAGATGATAATATAATATAAGTATGTAAATGTTAATAATGTGGATTAGGGTTAGTTTGGAGACGATTTTACATAGTAAGTAGAATTATATAAATGGATTAGTGGTTTTTGTTAGTAATTTTTCTTTCTTCTCCTAATACTATTTGATTTCACCCGTTAATCACCCGATCCATCCGTTTAACCCGGTTACAATTGGATGGATAGATTCGGGTGGAGATGGATGCATGTGATGGATGGATCGGATGGAGTGGGTGGATGCGGGTGACACTCCACCCGCCCCGAACCCGATCCATTTACATCTCTAATTTCAATTCAGTTTATCTTTACAATTTAGTTTCTCTCAATTCAGTTTATCTCTACAATTCAGTTTCTCTCAATTCAATTCAGTTTCTCTCTGCAACTCAGTTTCTCTTAGTTCAATTCAGCTTATTTCAATCCAAAAGAATGGAACCTAATAGTTAGAAGCATGTTGTGATGCCGGTTATTGCACTTTCGTATGATCGGGTCACCAACTGTTTTCTTCTGGGTCATACTAAGTAGATGGAAGAAGCCATGGAGAGTTAGAAGATGGTAAAGAAATTTTGTAATTTGATTATTATTCATTTTTACATAATGACTGTTAGTGACCATTGTTGTGCATATACATGTTATGTTTTGATGATGAAAATTAATATAATATGTTATAGTATGAAAGTGTGTAACAGTTGCAATAGATGCATGAAGAAAGGAATTAATAAATGAAGACTTTGAGGAAAAGAAGAATCATGAATGAAGTCCAAGTTTATATGTTCCTTAGTATAGTTACTTTGTGTACAAATGTAATATGCTTGAATTAGGTGACATGCTATGTGCTAATTTGCTAAATATAGAAATATAAAATTAGTGTAATTATTATTTTCTTAGAATTAAGGAAATAAATAATTATATTAATATTATATGTCTATATAAAAAGGAAATTAGTTTTCGAAATAAAACAAAAGGTTTAAATAAAAACGTGTTTTATAAAAGATTTTCATAAAAACGTGTTTTATAAAAGATTTTCATAAAAACGTGTTTTATAAAAGATTTTCATAAAAACGTGTTTTATAAAAGATTTTCATAAAAATGTGTTTTATAAAAGATTTTCATAAAAACGTGTTTTATAAAAGATTTTCATAAAAACTTGTTTTAAGAAAACGTGTAAAACAGTTTTCTAAAAAGATTTTGGAAAATACTTTTTGATAAAAACACAATTTGAGATGAAAAGAAAATCTATTGTTTATACATATTGAAAACTTCTCTTTGAGATTAAAGATAAAGAGAAATAAAGATGAAGTTAGTTTTTCTAAAAAGAGAGTTTTATCCCTTAAATTAAGGATTAAAAGATAAAGATATTTTTGAAGGATTTTAGTCCAAGCCATGCCCTATAAAAGGGTTTTATAATTCACTTTTAGATCTCACGTTTTAGAGAGAAAAATCAGAAATATTAAGAGCTGAAAACAATTTCCTACGGCACTGAGCATAGCACTGTTTGAGTCAGTTTCAAGTAATTAACTATAATACGATTGTAATTGTCCTTTAATTGCTTGAATAAGAAGCACACGTTTGAGGATTCTTTCTTTCTGTAATTTCACTATTATAGAGAGTTACAACTCTTAGAGTTAAGGGTTGGTTAACACTACTAAGGTTAGTAGTGGAGGAATCTTATTGTATCAAGAGGTTAATATTTTAGGGTTCAAAGAAATAAAGGGTTTTGTTTTGTGTGGACGTAGACCTCATAGGTGAGATTGAACCACGTTATATCATGTGTTTGCATATTAAATTTCACATACTTTTGGTTTATTATTCGCAAAAACTCAAAACAACGATTTACGAGTGTTTGGCACAGTGCCAGACACAGTGCCATAAAAGAGTTTTTGCGAAAATCGATTAGATTTCACCACTCAATTCAACCCCCTCCCCCTTCTTGATTGTCACCTTGTGTTCCAACAAGTGGTATCAGAGCAGGCTATTCTCGTAAGACTAATATCTAGAGAATAGAAATCATGAATACGCAAGATGACTATCGTGATAGGCACTCCAAGTGGCCTACTTTCAACGGAAAGGATTACGGATGGTGGAAGACTAGGATGAGGATCTACATTCAAGGTTCTGATTTTGAGTGCTGGAGAATCATAAAAACTGGACCTATTCCTATTCAAGTCAAAAATACTGAAGGAAATCTGATCGACAAGGATGAAGATGACTACAACTCTGTTGGCTATGGAAAAGCCAAAAAGAATTACAAAGTTATGAGTATTCTCCAATCTGGAATTGGACCTGATGAATATTCGAGAATTTCGGCATGTACTACTGCTAAGGAAATTTAGGACACACTGGAGTTGGCCCATGAAGGTACAAATGAGGTAAAATAATCTAGGATAGATTTACTAGTCCAACAATATGAATTGTTCACTATGGATAAGGATGAGTCTATTAAAGAGATGTTTACTAGATTCACACTAATAACTAATGAACTACGTTCTCTAGGAAAAATCTATTCTTCTGAAGATTTAGTTAGAAAGGTGTTAAGAAGTTTAACAAATAAATGGCTTCCAAAAATCACTGCTATTCAAGAGGCTAAAGATCTAACCAAACTCTCACTAGAACAACTAATTGGCTCATTAATGACTCATGAACTTGGTTTAGATTCTAAAACTAATGAACCAAAGAACAAAGGGTTGGCTTTAAAAACTGAAGTAGAAACTAATGATAGTGATAGTGATGAAGAGGTAGCGTTTCTAACTAGAAAGTTTCAAAATTTTCTAAAAAAGAATAGGAACAACAACTTCAGGAAAAGTGGAAACTTCAAAGGTAAGGGAACTACTTCTAACCCTAAGAAAAGTGCTACTAACTCTGGTTGTTTCAAGTGTGGTGAGTTTGATCACAGGATTAAGGAGTACCCTCTATGGGATGATGAAAAGCCTAAGGAAAAACGAGAGCAGTCAAAGAAAGAGTTCAAGAAAGCTATGATTGCTGCAGTTTGAGGAGATTCGAATTCTGACGAAGATCAGTGCCAGGCACAGTGCTACGAGGCCAAATTATGTTTGAATGCTGTACAGACAACACTGAAGACGGCATTGTGCCCTGACGACTCACATCTATGCTTGATGGTCAAGAACTCGTATCGTCTCGAAGAAGTAGAAGACAATGAGGTAAGCCTAACACCCTTAAAACCTTCAATTCATCTTCTTTCAAAAAATCAACTTGTCACCTTGCTTGGAAACGTAATTGATGATTGTCAAAACATTAATGACAACTTTGATATCATGAAAAAGGAAATAAAAAACCTGACCAAGCTAAAAATTGGATTAGAATTGGAATATAAGGATTTATTGAAAGAAAATAAAACTCTGATGAAAAGAATTAATGAGAAAGACATTGAGATAAACACACTAAAACACGAAAAAACTCTTGCTGATGACATCGTAAATGGCACAGTGCCATTCACTGTATTTGAAGCTGAAAAATCGAGTCTTGAAAAACAGATTGAAACATTAAATCACGAGTTGGTTGAACTTAAGAATTCAAGACATAAATCTAGGATTATTCCACTAATGTTGCCTAGTGATGCAAAGTTAAGTGAAGAACTTGACAAAGTTAAAAGAGACTTAGAGATTTCCAGAAAAAGAAGTAGTGATTTAAATACATCAGTCAAATTCTTGGAATCACAACTATCTATTGCTCGAAAGATGCATGAAAAATGGACTAATGGAATGAATGCTCTAAATTACTTAACTAGCACCACAAACAACATGAACAAAACTGGATTAGGATATATCCAGATCAGCCCCACAGTGCCAGGCACAGTGCCAGAACCTTCGAAAGAGACTTCCGAAAGAGAAAATACGTGGGCCTTCCTGAATATCTAATTTGCAACTTTTGTGGAAATAATGGTAACCTAATTGACGACTGCAACAAAAAGAAAAATCGAATTGCAAAGAATATCAAACATGTTACTCAAATATGGGTTAGGAAAGACATACTAGACGCTCAACGTAAGAAAAAGGGACGCAAGCAAATATGGGTTCCTAAAACTAGCAAGTGATTCTTGTGCAGGTAAACGTGAGAGGAAGCAACCTATGGTACCTCGACAATTGTTGCTCAAGACACATGATTGAAATTCCTCTCACTAGTAGCCCACAACGGAGGGTGTGTTATTTTTGGCGACAACAAAAAGGGGGAAATATGGAATAGGAAACGTCGGCAAACCTAACAACACTCCATCGAGAATGTAATGCTGGTAAATGGACTAAACACAACTGTTTAAGTATTCTCAATTGTGTGATAAGGTAATGTTGTTGAATTTCGCAAATATGTGCCAAATCATGAAGAGAAACTAGGGAATTAATATTGGAAGGTAAGAGATTAAATAATGTTTACATTAATTTACCTAGATACCTTACCTAACGACAAAATTTCATGCATGAGTGCTCTACAAGATAACCCTTTACTTTGGCATAAAAGACTTGGACATGTTAGTGTTAGACTGCTTAACAAATTAAGAAAGATGGATTTAGTTGATGGCCTACCATCCATAAAATTTGATTGGGAAGCAATTTGTAATGCATGTGCTAGATGCAAACATGTTCGATCGTCTTTTAAGTCAAAAACATTTTTTAGCACCTCTAAACCCTTGGAATTAATTCACATGGATCTCTGTGGTCCAATGCGCGTAAGGAGTAGAGGTGGTAGCAAATATGTATTAGTGCTTGTTGATGATTTTTCTAGATTTGTATGGACATTATTCCTTGGTGGCAAAGATGAAACATTTGATGTATTTCTTATTCACATTAGAAAAGTTCAAAATCAAACAAATTGTAAAATGTTATCTGTCCGAATTGATCATGGCACTGAGTTTGAAAATACAGATTTCGAGAAATTTTGCAATGACAATGGAATTGATCATAACTTCTCTGCACCAAGGACACCACAACAGAATGGAGTTGTAGAAAGGATGAATCGTACTCTAGAAGACATGTCTCGAACCATGCTATTATATAGTAGCTTACCTAGAAATTTTTGGGCCGAGGCAGTAAGTACTGCATGCTACATATAAAATAGAACTAAAGTAGATCCATCTTGAATAAAACTCCATATGAACTCGTCAAAGGTAGGAAACCAAATATATCTCACTTAAGATGTTTTGGATGTACTTGTTATGTTCACAACAATGGCAAAGATAATTTGGGTAAGTTTGATCCAAGAAGTGATGAAGCCGTGTTTATTGGATACTCCTCTCATAGCAAAGCATATAAAGTGTACAATAAAAGAACAATGCGTATGAAGGAGAGTATTCATGTCATATTTGATGAATCTGATAAAAATTTACAAGATGTGCATGTAGATGATGACGAAGACTTCTCTATTGGACTGTTAGAGAGCACGAGACAATAGCATGATGAGAACAACCTGCAAACAATTTCTGAGGCTCAGAGCATGTGGCACAGTCTGAAGAACAAAACAACAATGGACGAGAAGAAAAGGAGAGAAGAAGTAATGAACTTGCTGAAGGAAAGTGCTGGAAGAACCAACGAAGCTGAAGAAGTAAAAAGCGAAAACAACTGAACGCGCTCAGAGCATGGCACTGAGCCACAGAACGAATTTTCACTCCAAGAATGGAAACACAAGGATCACATCCTACTGACCTAATACTCACGACATATCAAAGGGAGTTCCAAACTCGTCATCTCTTCATAACTTTTGTGCTTTCAATGCTTTATATCTGAAATTGAACCACTAATTATAAAATTGCATTGACTGCCCTGATTGGATTTTGGCCATGCAGGATGAGCTTGAATCAATTCAAGAGAAACGAAGTTTGGCATTTAGAACCTCGTCCCACTCATCAATCAGTTATTGGAACAAAATGGGTTTTTAGAAACAAATTGGATGATAGTGGGATGATTATTTGAAATAAAGCCAGACTAGTGTGCCAAGGTTTCAACCAACAAGAGGGAATTGATTATGACGAGACTTTTTCCCCTGTGGCCCATTTAGAAGCTATTCGAATTTTGATATCCTTGGCAACTTTTAAAAAAAATTAAACTATTTCAGATGGATATCAAAACTGCCTTCTTAAACGGATACTTGAAGGAAGCAGTGTATGTTGAACAACCTCCTGGCTTCATTGATCAAAATTTTCCTAACCATGTTTTAAAACTTGATAAAGCTCTTTATGCTTAAGCAAGCTCCTAGAGCTTGGTATGAACGTTTATCTATATTTTTAATGGAAAATGGTTTTAAAAGAGGTTCAGTAGATAGAACACTGTTTCTGAAAAGTAAGGGGGAAGAATTATTGGTTGTCCAAATTTATGTTGATGATATTATTTTTGGGGCAACTACAGAATTATTATGTCATTATTTTGCTGAACTAATGAAACGTGAATTTGAAATGTCTATGATGGGAGAATTAAGTTTCTTCCTAGGTCTACAAATCAAGCAACTTGAGAATGGCATAATGATACATCAACAAAAATATGTGAAGGAGCTATTGAAGAAGCATGGTATGGAAGACTCAAAACTTATCCTACACCTGTACCTACTGCACTTAAGTTAGATCTGGACGAAAATGGTAAGAAAGTAGATGAAACAATTTACAGAGGTATGGTAGGCTCTCTTCTCTATTTAACTTCAAGTCGGCCAGATACTCTGCACAGTGTATGCCTCTGTGCCAGATTTCAGTCATGTCCAAAAGAATCTCACTTCAAAGCTGTCAAACGAATACTTAGATATTTAAGAGGCCCTAATAACTTAAATCTATGGTATCCTAAAGGAGGAAATTTTGACTTGATTGGTTTTTCTGATGCAGATTATGCAGGCTTTTTGGTCGATAGAAAGAGTACCTTTGGAACAGCTACCTTCTTAGGTCCTTGCTTAATCTCATGGGCATCCAAAAAGCAAAATTTTGTGGCTCTTTCCACTGCAGAAGCTGAATATGTTGCAGCCGCCTCATGTTGTGCACAGGTATTATGGGTAAGACAACAACTTCGAGATTTCGGAGTTATGATTGATAATATGCCCATTATGTGTGATAATACCAGTGCCATAAACATCTCAAAAAATATTGTTCAAAATTCACGTACTAAGCATATAGAAATTAGATATCATTTTTTACGTGATCATGTATAAAAGGGTAACATTGCCCTGGAATTTGTTTGTACTGAGGACCAAATAGCTGATATTTTCACTAAACCACTTGCTCGTGAAAGATTTGAACAACTTAGAGTAGCTTTGGGATTGATTTCTGGTACTTAGTTGGTTTATACGCTTAATTGATCCCCTTTACATGCTTATGAGTTCGAAAGATTCTATCTACACTAAGTCAGATTTTTGATCTAAACCAAGACTCCTAAAAAGGCTATTGATGTTGTCCTGATAACTGACACCTAAGTTGTTTCAGAAAAATTCTATAAAAAAACTCCTACAAGTATCATTTTTTTAAAAATATCCATTGATGTTGCTTTGATAAAATTTAAAACTCTTTCGAAAAATTGGTTTTCAAAATTTTTTTAGAAAATAAATACAAGGCAGTTAAAAGTGCATAGTAAACTTAAGCCTAAACACAAAATCCTACTAACCCAAACCAATTAAAACCATCCGGCCCTTCAAACACTTCCTCCTACCCTAAAAACACTTCCCACTCTTTCTCCTTCCTAACCATCAAACCCTAACAATGGGGCGCAAGACTACACGCCGGTTTTTCAAGAAAAACCCGACATTCCGGCGACCCCTTCTCCCTCACCAACACCTTCTCCTCCACCGTCACCTCCACCGTCACAACCACCATCTCCTCCACCATCGCCACCGCCTTCTCCTTAAACCCAGCCACCCGCGACTCAACCCACACCACGAACTCAATCTACCGCTAAACCACCACTAAACAGACCTGTTGTCCGTCGCCCTACCACCCGAAAAAGACCGGAAAAAATTCCATCCCCCTCGACCCGCAAACGAAAAGCCTCCGCTGCCACAGATCCTCCGTCCTCTGCACCGTCTTCTTCTAAACGCTTTTGTACTTCTTCTTCCACCAGCGTCAAAGTGCTCTCAGGACGAGTTTTTGCGGATCCTTGGATTTCAAAGCCCGAATTCAAATTCTTGCTCGACGCCACTCAAACCCAAGGTTGGTTTAATTTACTTTCTTTTACGGATGTTGTTTATGAGTTAGAAGTTCGAGAATTTTATCAAACTCTAGTGATTTCGGATGTTTTGGAACTAAAGGCCAAAGTTAATCGGGTATGGATGTTTTGGAACTAGTGACGGCATGCTGAGTCGTATGGAGTTGTGTGTTCTAGGAGGGGAATTATTGAAGAAGGATTTCCTGGGATTCCAGCCTAGAGAGGCGTGTGCAGGGTGTTTGAAGAGGCAAGAGGAGGTGTGTGATATGAAAAAACAGCTTCACCAGATATTGGCGCGTCAGCGAGCTTCTGATACGCTTACGGCACAGAGACACTGCCAACTTATGTCTGTTGTCCTCCTTAAACCTCCCCAACCCTGATCCTTGTCTTATTATGCAACTTTGCCTATGCCTTGTAGTTTTTGGATAAACTTGTCGGTTTTTTGTTAAACTGTTTGATACTTTTTGGATGTTATTTTGGATTGTTTTGGAGATTGTGAATTGGTGTTAGTTGTAGCACGAGCATCCCTAGCTTACTTAGTTGAGCTATTAGCTTTATTGTAGAATATTTTGATTATGTGCATGATTTTTTCGTCTTCTCGTACTTTTTGAGGATGCCAAAAGGGGGAAAAGAAAGTATATGATATTTAGCTTTGTGTCAGCATGATATCTCATGTTATGATATGTGAATCGAATATAAATATGAGCATGTGGAGACAAGTGGAAATTGACCGCTATTAATCTAATGTATAGATGAATAATTAGGGGTAAATGAATCACAATAACATATGCATACTTTGAGGGGGTACAAAAGAGAATAACATATGCATACTTTGAGGGGGAACAAGTGCTTATTTAACAATATTATATTTATGGTTTGTCATCATAAAAAAGGGGGAATTTGTTGTGCATATACATGTTATGTTATAGTATGAAAGTGTGTAACAGTTGCAACAGATGCATGAAGAAAGGAATTGATAAATGAAGACTTTGAGGAAAAGAAGAATCAAGAATGAAGTCCAAGTTTATATGTTCCTTAGCATAGTTACTTTGTGTACAAATCAATATATATATATATATATAAAAGAGGAACTTTTCGGGAGCATAGAGCGTGCCACCTAGGATTGCCACGTCATCTTATTAATTTAGAGATAATATTTAGAGTTTTAGAAATAATAAAAACCAAAAAAATTTATCTTTTAGGGATCTATTATAACTAGGAATCTATTATAAGTACTACTCTATTATATATTCACTCTATGGCTATGATTCACATATAAAATCACAAAATAAAATAAAAAATCCTGATTCTTGAGATTTGCCTAAACCATACAATAACATCTAATGAACTGCTGTAAATCTACTAAAGTAGCCAACATTTTCAATGACAGCTTCTTTACATTTGTAGCCATTCAATACCTACTTTATTTTATTTTTTAAGTTTTATTATAGTGATATACTGATATACTCTGATATGTAAGCTGACAATACCGGTTAACATGCCTTCACTTATTAGAGATGGAAACAACCATTGCAATACTAACTTTATATCAATTTTTTATAAACTTTATTAATAGATAATTATAGATATTAAAGATAATCTAAAAATAAGGGTATAATGACAAATATTTTATCAATTCTTTTTCTACTACAATAATGGGTTTGGGCATGATTTTTAAGAAAATGAAAAAAATGTGTAGTTTAGCATAGAGGTACTCCTTTAATTAACAAGTGTAGAGGATAAGTAAATCATTAATAAAATAAGTGTAACTTTATGAGGCAATTTGATGAATAATTAATGATGATTTTATTAACATAAAGTAAAGGTAAGATAAACAATTATAGTTGTTTTTTTTTTTACATAAGGTTGATTGGTCCAAATAGATAATTAACTAATGAAATATGTAAATAAAATCGTGTTGAAAAATCTTATTTTACAGTAACACAAAATCAATAATGTTTAACAAAAAATTACAAAAAAATATATAAAAAACAACCCGTGCAACGCACGGGCTTCAAAACTAGTCTATATTATATAAGGGAAGGGAGGAACAACGGTGTCCTCTTTTGAAATGCCTATTTTGCCCCCTTTCCCATTTTAAATCACAATTTCACTTACAAATCAAAGGGGGGTTCAAACAAAAATACCAAAAATATAATTATAACAATCACTCACAAGTCAACTAAAATCATAAAATTGCATAATTTATGTTATGCAAATCACTAAAATGAAGAAACTTTATAAAAACTTAAAAATTCACTTACAAACTACAACCTATGAAAAAATTGACTTGAAATCAAAGTGTCCACTTTCTTTACAATTTATGAAGTACTGTATTTAATTCAAAAATCAACTAAAAAATTATAATATTAGAAATAATAAATAAATTCAATAAAATTTCTATTTTGTTCATAGAATTTAACTTTGAAAAGTAAAAAAAAAAACAAAAAGAATGGTGAGAGACTTAAGTGACAGAAACTAAACCAATCAAATTTTGCAACTAAAAACAATTATACTTTGTATGTCTAATGTTCAAATTTTGACTCTTATGTCGAAGAAAATCGAGTTTCTGTTTCGAAAAAAATTAAAGCACGCATCGCGTGCAAAAAATTCTAGTGTAATATGCTTGAACTAGGTGACATGCTATGTGCTAAATATAGAATTATAAAATTAGTGTAATTATTATTTTCTTAGAGTTAAGGAAATAAATAATATATTAATATTATATGTCTATATAAAAAGGAAATTAGTTTTCAAAATAAAACAAAAGGTTTAAATAAAAACGTGTTTTATAAAAGATTTTCATAAAAACGTGTTTTATAAAAGATTTTCATAAAAACGTGTTTTAAGAAAACGTGTAAAACAGTTTTCTAAAAAGATTTTGGAAAATACTTTTTAATAAAAACAGAATTTGAGATGAAAAGAAAATCTACCATTTATACATATTGAAAGCTTCTCTTTTTGAGATTAAAGATAAAGAGAAATAAAGATGAAGTTAGTTTTTCTAAAAAGAGAGTTTTATCCCTTAAATTAAGGATTAAAAGATAAAGATATTTTTGAAGGATTTTCGTCCAAGCCATGTCGTATAAAAGGGTTTTATAATTCACTTTTAGATCTCACGTTTTCAGAGAGAAAAATCAAAAATATTAAGAGCTGAAAACAATTTCCTACGGCACTGAGCATAGCACTGTTTGAGTCAGTTTCAAGTATCTATAATACGATTGTAATTGTCCTCTAATTGCTTGAATAAGAAGCACACGTTTGAAGATTCTTTCTTTCTGTAATTTCACTATTATAGAAAGTTACAACTCTTAGAGATAAGGGTTGGTTAGCACTACTAGGGTTAGTAGTGGGGGAATCTTATTGTATCAAGAGGTTGATATTTTAGGATTCGAAGAAATAAAGAGTTTTGTTTCGTGTGGACGTAGATCTCAGAGGTGACATTGAACCACGTTATATTTTGTGTGTGCGTATCAAATTTCACATACTTTTGGTTTATTATTCGCAAAAACTCAAAACAGCAATTTACGAGTGTTTGACCCAGTGCCAGACACAGTGCCATAAAAGAGATTTTGCGAAAATCGATTAGATTTCACCACTCAATTCAACCCCCCTTCTTAAGTGTTACTTTGTGTTCCAACAACCATAGACAACAAATTTTCACAACAGCTTAGGAGCTATTTCATGGCCAAAATCCTGTAATGTATTCACGTGGATTATCAACAAAATTGTGGATTAGAGAATAGAGCAACTATCTTGTTTGAAGATTGTATGTATAGATACAGGTCTCAATGTTTGATTGCATAGCCTTTATTTCAAATGTTACACGGCCATAAAACACTTCATCCTACCTAATGCTGCGCCACCGCCCGTGCATGGTACTTACACTTACAAGTTACAAGTTACAGCAAAGTTAGTCAAATACTAGTTAATCCCTACCTAATGTGACCAAAAATTATCCCTACTTTGGTTTTATACCCAAAATCAAGGTCAATCCACTAACAAACACTAGTAAGAGTGCACTTTCCCTCTAACCAACGCAGTCTTATATCAACACCTTTAAGAGATAAGAAGGTCTCCCTCAACTTAGGATCATCAAAGAGATCCAAAGCCGCAAAGTACAACGAATCTCCCATGATGTCTATTTCATCCAATGCTTTGATGCAATTTGTGATAGAGAACATCTCCTTACTTTCCGTCTTTGTATATATCCTTAGCTTAGAGGCAGCAATCATATCTAGCATTGCTTCTGCCATAGAATCAAGTATTTCTTGGTCCCTTCGTTGTTCTCGGTTTTGGTCTACCTCGAATGTGCGCTTTCTCTTATTCCCCGAACTAGTCTTGCCTCCCTTTATGACAGGAGAAACATCGACTTCCACGGACTTCAAAGATGACGGAACTTCAGGAGTTTGTGCCTCGGTTTCCCTACCAGGTGTTAATCCTATAGGACTAACAAAATTTTCACTAGATTTAAGATCCACCTCCTCATAATGGCTTGATTGGGCATACCTCCCATCAGCCCCATTATCAGCAAATATAATGCATAATTGTTCATAGATGGGGCAGTCCTTAATTTTAACTGGTTCTGGTCTTGGATTTACCTAAAAAGACCAAATGGAGAAGGAATCTGATGCCATATTAACAAAAGTGAAAATTTGAAAAGCATTGAAGATAATATACTCATGTAGAAACAAGTAGGGAAAAAAATTACCTCTATGCCTTCCAATAAGTCAAATCCACTGCATGAATCTTCCATGATGATATCATTTTGGACTAAAGCGGAATTTATCTGGTTGTACCGAGCACGAAGAACATCTAGGTGTTTCCTCAATTGGTTGTTATTAAAGTTGAGAGTCGTTTGGTTATTAAATTCATCACGTATGTAGCCCCAGGTCTTCTTGTCAAAGATGTTATTTGGTCTATTACCCAATTGAATTTGTTCCACAACCAAGTCTGCAAAAATCTTATCAAGGGGAGGTGTCCACCTTGTCCTCAGACGTTCTTTTGCTTGACGCTCAGTCACTTCATTGTCCATCTACAGATTCACATCATCGTTTATAAGCATTATATAAAGCAGAATGCATTATATAAAGCAGAATGCATTATATAGAGCAGAAGACTTGTAAAGTGTAAACCACATATGACAAAGAAATCCCCTCAAATATAACAATGTACCTCTCATCATATAACATAGTCAGCTAACAAAGTATTTCTGAATGGTAGATCTTCAAACCCATTCTTTCATTCAAAACTACGAAGGTGATTATGCAGGTCAATAGTCATTAAAAATGGATTCTATATATAAACAATTTGAACAACATCAACAACTAGACCATGCTTTGCCAAAAGAAGATCTAGGGCTTGCATGCTTGACTGCTGTGGACTATAGCTGCAGCAAAGATATAACTGCAGATGATACTGATCTATGCTCACAGCCTCATAATTCTAAATATGCAGCTCAACTGATGATTTATGAGTCCATGGGAGGATATACAAGAAGAAAGTTTCTATGAAGAGCCCCAAAGACTTGTCCACAAAAAGAAAGCCTATACCTTCCTTACTCAATCTCGTAAAAACTGGGGATTAGCTAAGAACTGACGTGGTCCCCGTACAAGTAAACAAGGACGGCAGTCAATATGGAGTTCATATCTTTCAAAAAAAAAATAGAAAGAAAAACCCGCTAACTACTAGTGAACCTTTGGTATGTAAAAGAAAGGGGGGGTACAGAGGTGTAAGTGGCAGTCAGAGATCACAGTATTTTACAAATATATCTTGAAAACTTTAATCAGGTATCACATGTAATTCCCATAGGTGAAACATTCAAGAAAGATCTTGCATAGATTGATAGAAGACATCTTGCAGCTAGAGAACTTTCAGTTCAGGTTCCGAAGCGTTTTTGCAAAATAATACTACTTCCTCCGTTCCGTTTTAAATGAAACGTTTGCTTTTTCACGCAACCCAACGCGCTTCTTTAGTCAGTAATATCTTTAGTTGTGTAAACGTAAAAAATATAAAAAAGTTATAATTGATAGTATACATCGAGACGAATCTAACAAGATCCCACTTGACTATGTTTTTCTTTATATAATAGCGATAAATTGGAGTTAAAATTGATTAGTGAATAGTGTCATTTCATCCAATGTTTCATTTAAAACAGAACGGAGGAAGTATATTATTTCTTACAAACTCGCTATTAGCATCTTTGACCATGACTATGCAGATGTTTGTCCTTACAACATATGCTTACTTATATCGAAGACCCTCTCTTTGTCTAACTGATTTGGAGCAATCAACAACTAGCTAATTAGGAGATTAATTTGGAGCAGAGAGAGTATTAGTTTCAACAAATTGACTTTTTAGATAAGGAGGAGAGGAAAGATTTTTTTAAAAAAAACAATTAAGTATAGGGAAGGCCATGAAAACTGCAAGAATCTCTGAATCAATTATATAAATGAAAATGTGCCTCATTCTTAGGAAAATTTCAAGATGAAAGAAGGACCTAGGATCTTGAAACTGGAAGAGCTTTAAAAGATAAGGACATTTCTCCTATCAATGATTGTAAACATATCACAGTTTAAAGTACTAGACAGCAACTAAAGGTCATCAATGATCAAACTCAAAGCATAACACTAATCTGCTTAAAAACTAAAAAATCCCATAATCAGACTAAAAATTCCTCTGACCAGTACTACTAATATTTATCTGAACAACAAGATCATCAAGACAGTGAACATACTTTTTAGCAACAAAAAGCCGTAAAAAGAGTTGATAAAAGAGCATCCCACCAATCTTTATTAACTACAAAAAGAACAAGGGTGCATTCTCTACCTTTAAAGTAGAAAGTGAAATTACGATTGATCAAGTCCAATCAGGTCTATAAGTTATATGTTAGGTGAGGAGAACATACCCTAACAAACTATTATGTAATGAAAAATAAGACGTAGGAAGTCACGTGAGGGCAAGGAGGAGGGGGGGGGGGGCAAGGAGTCATAGGGCAATATAATATGTGAATATCACAGTGGTAGTCGGCAGAAATCACGGTAAGAGTACAATATAAACAGAGTTAGGACAAGCAAGGTCATTGGCTGGAATTCTCTGATGGCAGTTTCCCCTCCCGCTACCAAAAAAATATGGAAGTACCCTTTTACTAACAAAATATTGTCCCAAAGTCCCTACTTTACCCTTGGGGCATTCAGATCCCGAGAGTTGCTATGAACTCTACATGGAAGGATTAAGAGTAACCAAAACCATTAGTTAAATCAATGTCTGGTAACACAATCCCTCATTAAATTTTAAGGGAAAAAAAAATCTTGACAAAAAAAAAGATATAAAAACAAAACAACCTGAACATAATCAACCAAGAACGTGAAATGAAGATACACCATCTCCATCAACACTATACACAAACCTTACCCCATGAAAGCTACAACCATTTCCCATTCTTGCAGACATCAAAGTGGCGAAAAACTCTGTATAACTGCACTACTACTACACTCCCCCATAAATTCATATCACTAAAATATGCTATATTCGGATATTCCTGCTTCAAAAGAAGTCGCTAGCTTTGACAAAAACTCACAAGTGATTATCAACAAAAACAGAACATTCCTGTATAATCTATAGCAATGCCTAACAACTATGTTACTCAAACTCGCATAAAGTCTCTCCTCGGATTCAGGTGTCCTGTGTCGAGGACCTAGCCATTTCGTAGAAAAATGTCAAGTTTTTGGTTTGAAAGAAAGTATCTAACAGCTGTTTGGTTCATTTTTGGTAAAGGAAAGTAAGAGAAACGAAAACCTTAACTTCCCATGTCTTGTTTAAATTTTCTCGAAAAGTGAATTTATTAAAGAGTCTTTCCTTTCAATTCCTTACATTTCCTTTCACTAAATTTTTTTAAAACCAAACATTGGAAACTAACAAATTCCTTGCGCTTCCTTTCATTTCCTTCCAAATCCTTTCTACCAAATAAGTCGTAAGTGTCATGTTGTATCCGACATGATACAACACGAATCGACATGTGACACTTGAGGTAAGTGTCCAAGTAACATACGCTAATTGTTTGGTAGGAAGGATTTGGATGGAAAATAAAGGAAAAGTAAAAATAAACTCTCATGTTTGGTAAAAGAAAATAAGAGGGGTTTAATTGGAAAGGAGAGGAAGTGGAAGGAAAAAAAATACTCCTAAATCCTTGATTTCCTTTCCTCCCAAAATCGGAAAAACAAGAAAGAAAGCTAACAAGCTTTTACCCATGTTTTTTTAATTTCCTTCCTTTCTTTTACTAATTGCAACCAAACATGTGATTCCTCTCAAATCCACCCATTATACCAAACATTGGAAACTATATGTATCTTCTTTTCTCTTCTTTTACCTTTCTCTTCCTTTCTTTTCTCTTCCTTTACCAAAAAAAAAAAACCAAACAAAGTGTAAGTAACAACACCAAAGCATTGCAACAGAAACCGGGAGTGCTTTGATTATTATCTTATTCCTTCTTTTGCATCAAACTGTTCCCAATAAACCCAATTACACGTAAATAGTCAATTGAACAGGAACAATCATATAAATCAAACAAATGCAAATCATACCAATAGAGAAATCAAACAAGTGTCTTTCTTTTCAATTCCTACAATTCATTCTGCAAATAAAAACCCTAATGCCCAAAATTATACCAAAGAATAATTTTGAATACCTAGTGGAAGAGATGATGAAACAGTAGCTGGGGTTTGAAAGCAAAAGGCTTCTTTTTCACCCTCCAAAAGCCGGTTCGATCAAAGGCGGCAATTTCGTATTCGGGTTTGGGGGAAAATAAGAGTGAAATTTTAGGAGAAAATATGTGGAAATTGGAAATATTGAACCGAAATATGGAGAGAGACTATGTAAATATATAAGAGAGTATTGTATTTGTATTGAGGTGTAAACTGATTTCTTACCTCGATGGTATTTATAAATAAAATTTTCTACTGTGCACAATTGTAAAAATCAACGCGGAAGAAAAATTATCTGACATGCATTAAATGCATGTAGGAAATGTGGACTTCACATATATGTGAACAGTGGAATTTTTCATTCCACTGTTTCTCAACACTCCCCCTTGAATGTCCACTTATAACTCATAATAGACATTGTCTCATTAAGAATCTTTGTTATGAAAAATCTTGTGGGAAAAATCCATAACTAGGGAAAAAGTACAACTATTATGTATCCTAATATGTTTAAAATCAACTGCCTCATTAAAAACCTTGTCAGGGAAAACCCGGTGGGATAAAAACCTGGTCGAAGGAAAAAAAAGAGTGCAGCGCATATAATACCCCTCTGAATTTAGCATACATCACGAAGATGACGCATTCCAATTTTTCGGACTAATTCTTCAAATTTCTTCGCCGGAAGGGATTTGGTGAATAAATCTGCAAGATTCTCACATGATTGGATTTGTCGGATGTTGATCGTCCCTTCCTTTTGGAGGTCATGAGTGAAGAAGAGCTTTGGTGATAAATGTTTAGTTCTGTCTCCTTTGATGTACCCTTCGCTTACTTGGGTGATGCATGCAGTATTGTCTTCGTAGATGATAGTTGGATTTGTTGTTATTGTTTCCATCCCACATTCTTCTTGGATATTCTTGATCATTGACCTTAGCCATACACATTCCCTTCCAGCTTCATAAAGAGCAATTAATTCTGCATGATTTGATGATGTGGCCGTCAAAGTCTGCTTCGTGATTTCCAAGATATTGCAGTACCTCCATAAGTGAATAATATCCGGATTGAGACTTAGCCTTTGTGGGTCTGATAGGTAGCCAACATCTGCATATCCAATGAGTGACGCATTCGGTCTTGACTGATAGTAATCCGAGATCTTGTGTTCCTCGAAGATAACGTAATAAGTGTCTTGGTGCATTGCTGTATCTAGCTAACAAGTTTATTGAAAAAGCTATGTCAGGTCGAGTATTATTAGCCACGTACATTAAGGCACCAATTGCACTTAGATATGGTACTTCAGGACCAAGAATCTTCTTCGTTTTCTTCTCGTGGTCTGAATGGATCATCTTTCTCATTCAGGGAACGCACTACCATTGGAGAACTTATTGGGTGGGCTTTGTCCATGAAAAAACGTTTCAGGATTTTTTCTGTATAGTTTGATTGATGGACAAAAATCCCATTTCTTAGATGTTCCATTTGCAGGCCAAGGCAAAATTTTGTCTTCCCGAGATCTTTCATCTCAAATTCTTTCATCAAGTATTTTGCAGTCGCTTCAAGTTCTCTAGGAGTTCCGATAATGTTCAAATCATCGACATATACAGCAATGATCGCGAATCCTGATTTAGATCGCTTAATGAAAACACAGGGACTGATTTGATTATTTTTGAATCCTTCTTTCAATAGGTATTCACTAAGACGATTATACCACATTCTTCCAGATTGTTTTAACCCATAGAGTGATTTTTCAATTTTATTGAGAAACATCTCTTTGGGCATGAATTTTCTGGTAGTTTTAGTCCTTAGGAACTTTCATATAAATATCTGTGTCAAGTGAGCCATACAAATATGCGGTCACTACATCCATCAATCTCATTTGCAATCCTTTCGAAACTGATAAACTTACCAGAAATCTTAGTGTAGTTGCATCGACTACTGGAGAATATGTCTCATCATAATCAATCCCTGGCATTTGCGAGAAGCCTTGGGCTACTAATCTTGCCTTATATCTAGTAACCTCATTTTTCTCATTTCGTTTTCTCACGAATACCCATTTGTACCCAACTGGTTTTACACCTTTTGGTATTTGGGTTATTTGACCGAATACTTCACGTTTTTCAAGTGATCTCAATTCTGCTTGAATTGCCTCTTTCCATTTTGGCCAATCTTTTCTACGGCGACATTCATCAACTGTATTTTGCTCTACATCATTTTCATCGTATGTCATTTCAACCGCTATCGAGTAAGCAAAAATTTCATTCAAGACAACATCTTTTCGATTCCATTGTCTCTTTGTAGAAACATAATTAATTGAAGTTTCATTGTTGTCTAGCTTTCATGTTCCTTTTCTTCTGGAACACGTTTTCTTCATTTTTGTTTTCATATGTCATCATGCTCGTTGGAGATTTATATTAATTTCGTTCGTTGTCTCCCCTTGCCTTTTCATTTTTCTCGGTTTTAAATCTTTAGAACCGGGTGGTCTGCCACGTTTTCGACGTGCTATTGACTCATTTTCAATTGCCTTATTGTCATTAGGAATTTCAATCCGTTCCGGAGCATTCGCAGCAGGTACATGTGACTTTGTCACTTTCTTAGAATCTGTGAATGCATCTGGCAATTGGTTTGCAATACTTTGCAGATGAACAATTTTCTTGACTTCTTGTTCACATGAATTTGTTCTCGGGTCCAGAAACGACATTTGCGATGCGTTCCATGTAATTTCCGATTTTATATTTTGTGGGTCCACTTTCTCTCCCCTAAGGATGGGAATACCGACTCATTAAAATGACAGTCGGCAAATCGAGCCGTAAATAGATCACCAGTTGTTGGCTCTAAATATTTGATAATTGATGGAGATTCAAATCCAACATATATTCCCATCCTTCTTTGTGGACCCATTTTAGTACGTTGGGGCGGAGCAATAGGTACATGTACAGCGCACCCAAAAATTCTCAAATGTGAGATATTCGGTTCTCGACCAGATACTAATTGTAATGGTGAGAATTTGTGATAGGCTGTCGGCCTTAATCTTATCAATGTTGCCGCATGTAATATAGCATGACCCAAGTAGTAGATGGCAATTTTGACCTCATTATTAATGGTCTTGCAATTAATTGTAGTCTTTTGATTAATGATTCAGCAAGACCATTTTGTGTATGTACATGAGGTACAGGGTGCTCAACAATAATCCCAATAGACATGCAATAGTCATTAAATGTTTGGGATGTAAATTCCCCAGCATTGTCTAATCTTATTTTCTTTATTGTATGATCTGGGAATTGAGTTCTTAATCGAATTATTTGAGCCAAAAGTTTTGCAAATGCAACATTTCTGCTTGACAGAAGGCTCACATGTGACCATCGAGTAGAGGCATCAATTAATACCATGAAATAACGAAATGGTCCATGCAGGTGAATAGGCCCACAAATATCTCCTTGAATTCTTTCTAAAAACATTGGAGATTCAGTGGCAATCTTATTTATAGATGGTCTGATTATCAATTTGCCAAGTGAGCATGCAGAGCATGTTAATTCATTTGACCGAGGAATTTTGACATTCTTTATAGAGTGTCCATTTGAGTTTTCAATGATTCTATGCATCATTCCTGTGCCGGGATGGCCTAATCGGTCATGCCATAGAGTAAATGATTTTCTATTATCTAACTTCTGGTTAGATATCATATTAATTTCAATCGGACGTATATCTATGCGATATAGTCCCGAGGAAATTGCTGGCAATTTTTCATAGATGTATTTCTTGCCGTTTTTCTCTGCCGTTAGGCATATGAATTCCTCTTTGTTCACGTCATTGTTTCCAAATGGTAACCATTCTGACGTACATCTTTGAAACTTATGAGGTTCCTTCGAGATTTACTCGAATATAATGCGTCATTCCCATTTGGAAATATAATGCAAGCTTTTCCAGAGCCTTCAATTAGCTTGGCTGTCCCAGAAATTGTACTAACATTTGCTTGGAATATTGTAAGTTTTGAAAAATACTCTTTATTTTTCAATATGGTGTGTGTTGTCCCACTGTCCAGGAGACATTGTTCTTTGTTCCAACTTCTGATGAATTCATATCTTCATAAATAATAAATACGATGATTAGTATAAGAAAAATACTATTTTTATTAATAATAAGGAACAAATACATGAAAGTGGATATTGAAGCAGATAAATAAGCACATTAATGATTGTGATCTAAACAAATTATTTTCATCTTCAGCATCATCCAAAAAAAAACTGAAACATCAAGGCTGGGATGGATGTAGTAGTTTCATTAACAAAGTTTGCTTCAGCATTTTTTTCTTTGTTTTCTATTGAAGCTTGATATAGGTCTACCAAATGTTTGGCAGTACGACATGTGCGGCCCCAGTATCATTTCCTTTATAAGATGTCCACCTCTGATTTCCAGATGATTGTCTCCAATTTTTATCAGAATGTTTAAAATTATTATTTCTTGGGGAAAATCGGCCTCTTCCACGTCCACGCCCTCGGCCACGGTAATTACCACGTCCTCTCCCACGACCGTTGTAATTACCGCGTCCACCACTATGTATAACATTTGCTTCTGGTGGATTAGAGCTTTCTATTGCATTTATCTCATGAGTGGCTGAAGACCCCGTAGGTCTAAGATTATGATTTTTCAGCAAAAGATCATTATTTTGTTCAGCCACAAGTAGTACTGAGATTAGCTCAGAGTACTTTTTGAAAGCTCTGAACCTGTATTGTTCTGCCAATATGTTATTAGAGGCGTGGAAAGTGGAGAGCGTTTTGTTTATCATTTGCTCTTCTGTGATGGGATGATCACAATATCTTAACAATGATACAATTCTAAACAATGTTGAATTGTAATCACTGACCGTTTTAAAATCCTGGAACCTCAGATTGGTCCAGTCATAATGTGCCTTTGGAGCACATTTTTTATGCCCATATCTTTCATTTAGGCTATCCCATAGTTCTTTTGGATCATCCACAAGTAGATATTCACTTTTTAAACTTTCATGTAAATGATGTCTTAGGAGGACTAAGGCTTTTGCCTTTTCTTGTACAGTCGCAATTTTAACTGATGCGCTGTTGTAGTTGCATCCCCTTGTTGGGTTGTCACATCTTTAATTGTATGTTCCAGTCCTTGGGCCTTTAAATTCATTTGGGCGTCCACCGTCCATTCTAAAAACTTTTGCCCAGATAGATCTAGTATGTTAAATTGTCTTTTCACTAGATCTCCCATTCTTTTGACTACAAAAGGTAAATATTTGAAATTAGTAATGATGATAAATCACATATATATATTATCTCCCCTGATTTATATCATTATTATTAGATAAATAATACAAACAAAAAAAACTAAAAATAGCGTACAAAATAATGAAGCAAAACAAAAAACAAAAATACCAGAAACAAAATACAACAAGTGAATAAACAAAAAAAACTTCCTAAAATGCACTTAAAGACAAAAAAAATTGATATTCATGTGCATTTTTCGCATTCTTCCGGGGAGGAAATTTTTTTTTTGTCTCCTATTTATGTATTAGGAGATATATCATTAATGCATGAGAGGAAAAAAAACCGGCTATAAGAAATAAGTAGAGTTTTATTTTCCTAAAATCCTCTTCAAAAGAGAAGATGAGGGTGGAGGACGGTTGTCGTCGGTGTTAAACATGGTGGCCGGAAGGTTGAGGAAGAAGAAGAAAAAATTTGTGGGTTTAGAGAAAAAAATCGGAAGAAGATAAGGGAATGTGTGGTGAAAATGGGGATGGTAATCCGCTTTTATAGAGGGTTATCCCTAACTGTGCAGTTCATGTACAGTCAAAAATATACAACGCAATAAAATTCTAAGATTGAAAAATATATATTAGAGCATGCTGGTAAATAGGTAATATAATATATGTAACTATAAATAAAAAAATAGAAGGTTAGAGACAATAATATATAATAGTGTTCTGAATGTTTGTTCCCTGCATACATAACATTATTGCACATATAAGACAATAATAATGTATCACTTCACTAGGCCGTCCATATAGGTGGCAATAAAAAAAATAACCTGTCCGTATAGGCGGTTCAAGAGAAAATGAAATAAAATAACGTAAATAAAATGTCCTTCCCTCCATGAAGGTGGCGTTAAAAATTATTTGTTTTCTGCGTTAGTAGTATGGTGACGTTTACTACTAGTTTCTTCTTTCATCTCTATCTCTTTTATTACTTGGCGGAGGTTGATTTTCAGTGGTTGATAGGAGGGATATTATTGGTGTTGGGAACAGGGGTTTGTGGGTTTTCTCTGGTATGGGTATTTGTATCGTTGTTACGGTTACTGGGTCGGGACTGTATTACAGTTCCCCTCGTGGGTTGGTAGTAAATGACACATTGTTTCGCTCTATCCGAAAATAAACACTCGAGACAGAGACATTGTATAAAACAATGTTAATCCCGTTACTTTGTTGATCCATGTTCGGATAGTAATTGGGCTTGGAGAAAAAAAAAAAGCTTAAAACAGAATGGATGTAAAGATTTTAAAGATACCTTTAAATTTTTTTTTTGGTAGAACACTCATGCTGATAAAGTGTTGTGAGAAATATGGAGAGAGAGAGACTATGTAAATATATCAGAGAGTATTGTATTCGTATTGATGTGTAAACTAATTTCTTACATCGATGGTATTTATAAACAAAATTTTCTAATGTGCACAATTGTAAAAAGCAACGTGGAATAAAAATTCCCAGACATGCATTAAATGCATGCAAGAAATGTGGACTTCACATATATGTGAACAGTGGAATTTTTCATTCCACTGTTTCTCAACAAACCAAAAATTAATGGCTTCTCAAGTTCTCCCTAATAATTCCTCTCACAAAAGAAAAAAGGAGTTCTCAAAATCTCTTGATAATTCTAATTTTGGGCTGCCTAATACATATACTTTTTTTTTACTTGCGACACCTTTTTTTTCCATCAATTTCAATGAAAAATTTAGGTGGAAGAGAAGTAGAGAGAAAAAAAAAAAGGCCTCATGTGATTGGAGAGAGATAGAGATAAAAGAAAAGCAAAAATAGAAAGTGTTGCAAGAAATTAATTATTTCCCTTTTAAAAAAGTATTGCAAGTAAAAAAAACGGAGGAAGTATAAAGTTCTTTTTTAAAGATAGAATATAATAACCTCTAGGCCGCCCTCACACAGGGCCCAATCCATAAGCCTAGGTACTTGGTAGGATGGGGAATTATAAGGGGAATTATCCTCCAAGTGCCTTCACTTGGTGGGATTTGAACTCCTGATCTTGAGGTCATAATGTGAAATTCGTACCAAGTGAGCCAAGCTAAGCTTAGTACATATATAAAGTTAATACATTTGTTCTTTCAACAAAAAAAGTTTATACATTTGCAACTTCGTCGTCTATAATTTTTCGGAAAAGAAAATTAGAAATTGTTTCGAACAAAGGATCATCCTAAAGCATTCTTACTTACGAATAATTGAGAGAGAAACAGAGGGTTAGAGAAAAAAAACAATAGCAAAGAGAACAAGACTTGTGTCCTAGGTGCATTATAAAATCTGCTACTTGTTAACGTACCTGAAAAAATGGTTGATGGAGATGGAATACACCTTCTTTTGAATCTTCTCCTGCACCCAGAATAATAGGACTAATTATTTTACCATATGAAATTTTCTGAATGTTTTTAAGGAAATTGATCACCAAGAAATTAACATTCTCAATTTCAAAAAAAATGGATCCTAACAAAAGGACAACTTTAATTCCTTCTTTGAACCCTCAAGCTTTTATCACTATAAATTGGAATGTTGCAAGAAGAAGAAATCAGCTAACCCATGAAAGACAAACTTTATATTATACATATTATCTCGTATGACAAAATCGAACGGAGATTGATTATTTATAACCATCAAAAATTAAACTTGAGGTGATTGTAACAAGGGAATAGACCACCCAATTTCTTGAGGAAGGGAGGAGGAAGGCTTAGCAATATATGGAGAATAAGAGATAAATGTCATTAACTCTTCTTTGCTAGTTAGATGATCAATCCTTGAAGAAAATAGAAAAAAATTGGTAGGGGAGAGACTTTCGTTGTTGGGACTTATTATATTTCTAGTAAACCAAACAAAACACCAGGCTATACTAACTTTGTAGATACCCCTCAAAAACCTTTTCTAAATGAGAAACTTTTTTAATAACTGAGTCATTAAGAGAGAGTCTGGAAGAGGAAGCCAAATGATTTTTCTCAAACACAAGATTAAAACTTCTTTGGTAAAGGGGCAAGAAAGAAACAAATGATTCAAAATCTAAAGAGGTGTTGGCAGAAAACACAATCTTGAGGTAATACATGGCTTATTTGTAGTTTATTGTTAGTTGGAAGTCCATCAATACACATTTTTTACATAAGTTTTTTTTTTAAAAAAAAAATACTAAATCTTAGGAGGATATTAGGTTTCCAAATCCACGCAAAAAATCTACTTTCTAGGGAGGGCAAACATTGAAATAAATTTGCACCCATTTTTATCGAATAGGTCCTATTAGAAGAAAAATATCGACAAATGGAATCTTTCTTATAGTATGAGGGGATACATATACTACATCTAGCTTGACTTGCGAAATTACCCTCCATGAAAGATGGTTTGACTTGCAAAATTTGTGGGCTCATAATTACTTGGTTGAGGTATGATAGAAGCCACAAGTCAAAGTAGCGTTACTAGGGTCATTGGCCCGTAGGCTGTCAAGGGAATTGCTTTGTAGTTTTGCTACTAGATGTGATGTGCATATCCTCATTATGCTTATACTTATCGTTTTCGATTGGTTTTTCCGAAGTATTATTATTGAGGTTAGGGAAGGAGGTTCATGAGTTTCCATCAGGCATCAGCATGCATGCTACACGGGGATCATGACGTTGGGGTAATTTACAAATTCCTATGCCTAATTCATGCTACATAGTCCGTGTTTCACTCTATAATACAATATATGCTTGAATGAGCTATAAGATAGGCACATTGTGGATGATGGGTTGTGTAGACATTGTGTGGGTCAAGACGACTCTATTATTCATGCGATTTTCAAGTGTTCTATTGTGGCGTCTATATGGGATTCCTCACCTTTTTCTCAACATCTTGGAGACACACCATCAGCATCCTTCATTGAGTTGTTCATGTGGATGCATTCACACTTATCATGCTCGGATTTATTGGCCTTTGTTGGGCGTTCATGGGCAGCGTGGACTTACTGTAATTCTGTGTTGCACGAGGAACCATGGAGAAATAAAGAGGTAGGTGTGCTGGGTTTTATGCGTTTGGTGTTGGATTTTAAGGAGTATTTGATGGTTGTGGTGGTTCACTCGGGTGGTACGACGTCGATGCTGTCTCGATCTCAATGGGTGCCGCCTAGAGCAGCGAGGATTAGAATTAATATTAATGCGGCTGTGATGGATGGCTTGGGTGTTCGGCTGGGGGTGGTGATGAGAGACTCCGGTGGAATGTTGCTAGCAGTGGCTGTGCGAATATGCCAAGCTCGATGGCCTGCAGCTATGGCCGAAGCTCAAGCTGCCATTTTCGGGCTTAAAGTGGCCCAAGGTTTGGCATACTCACATGTAGAACTTGAAACTGATGCGTTGAACTTGGCAAAAGCGGATGATTCGAAAAAGTTTGGTCGGTCCCCCATTGAGCTCTTATATGAAGATGTTCTTATGTTAGGGGTTGATTTTTCCTCTTTCTCTATTTCTCATGTTAAAAGGGGTGGGAGCACGGTGGCTCATCTAGTTGCTAAATGTAATCCAGTTATGGCCTGTTTGGATACAAACATTTCATTTGAAATGCTGGAATTGGGCCAATTCACATGTTTGGCAATTCAAAGTATTTGGAATTGGATTTGGGCCCAATTCCCTACACATATTAAAGATACCTCAGCCCATATCATTTCAAATCCATAGTAAATTACTGTCATTTGAAATCCAAACTTCATCTGTTCATCCTCAAAACATCACGACAAAACTCTCTACTCATTTTCTCTCTCTTCCATTGGAGATTTTTCAAGGTCGATTATCTGGTTTCACAAGCTACATCGGTTCTTCGGTTTCTCCTTTTCATTGTCTCCCTCAAGCTTTCTCTCTCCTCAACACATCGCGAGCTTTGTCTCTCCTCCTACATTGCGAAATCTTATATTGAAGGTTAGTTTCTCAATTCTTAAATTTTTTACCATGAATTTGCTGCGAGATTGTTTATGGTTGAGTTATAAATATTGTTTTAGGTTAGAATGTGTAATTGATTGAATTTTCGATTCTATATATTATTTATTTATATATTGCGATTAATTAGGGTTTTTTTTTAGTATTTGCAATTGGTTACTGAGTATCAACAAGAAGCTTCCCTTTCAGTGACTTGGTGATGATGTATTAGTTTTTATTAGGGGCTTCCTGTCAGTCAAATTAGGATTTGTTCTAGTTATTCTGTTGTGTTCGCATTTATTTTTGAACTCATATTACAAGTTTTATGCTTTAGCTGATAAGAGGGCATGTATATGTGCGAGTTTTAGGCTAGTATACTGGCATCACACACTGGGTACTTATCTTCAACATAGACATTAATCTCACATGAATAGCTTAAATATAGCAAAAACATTTTACCAATTTCTGTTTGCCTTGAATACCTACTCACAGTATTATGTTTCTGGCCGACTTTTGCTAGGATTGGTTTGAACATACTCCTAATATGAAACCAAGTTCCCAAGAGATCTACGACGTAGTCTCTAGCGTTCTTGGGCTTTCGAGTCAACAGGTGCTTCAAGCTGTGAAGAGGTTTATGAACGGGCCGGTGAATGAGTTCGATATGTTAAAACATCTACCGGAGGAGAAAAAATTACACTGGATTTTATTATGTGTTAGTGATTAGTAGTTCTATTTTGTTGGTTGTAGGATCGAATTACAATTCCAAACTTTACTTGGTTTGCCAAACAGCATTTGAATTTGAAATTCAACATTTGAAATTCTATGAATTCCCAAACAACTTATTGGAATTTGAAATTCCTAAGTTTCCCAAACACTAGACTTGGAATTGAATTCCAGAAATTGGAATTCCGAAATTGAATTGCACTATTTGAAATAAAATATGGGTATCCAAACGCAACCTTAATGGTATTGAACAATTGTTTGTTGGTTCTTTTCCGCAAGGTGTGTTAGCCTTGGCGGAGATGGATATGATTTAATAAAATGTTTCACCGTTTCCCTTCAAAAAAAGCTATAAGATAAAAAAAAGATATATGTCACTCAGATGAGTGTGTTCATCCCATTACATTAGTGATCCATGTGTTAAAGTAGTATATGATTTGAGAGCCCAAAATAACAATTGAAGATCAATTTTGAAAGAATAATAATCACCTTTCTATATCATCAGTGTCTTTGGTGTTCGTAGGATAATGGGTGCTAATGACATGGTTTCCTATAGTACACAATTAGATAAATAGATTTTAGTTTGATTGTTTTATAAAGCTTTGTGTTCCATTATATCACACTAGCCTTATATACACGCGATGCGTGCGAAAACATGTAAAAAATTAAATTAATTGTTAACTACATCTAATAAATTATGATTTTTTAAATTTTTTAGTCAATTTGTCGCACTAAATCATGGATTTATTATTTTTCCAAAAATTTAGTTAAGAGGGAAGTAAATGTGTCTTGTAAATTTTTACTTCTTTATTTTTGTTCTGCCTTCTTTATCTTTTTTTTTTTTGATTAGGTAATTATATCTCTTTTTATTTCTCTTTTTATTTTTTTCTGTTTTTTTTATGTCTGACCCCTGTTGTCATATATAATAGAGATATAGCCTAATTTGCGCGCAATGTGTGAGATAACTTTGTATTATTAGTACTAAAATTTAAGTGTTAAAAATAGTAATGTTGATTGATGAAATTTCATGTAAAAAAATAAAAATTACAACACATTGAGATAATGAGAAACAAATGATGATTTTAAATTGCCAAAAATTAAAAAGAAATTTACAAAATACAAAGTTACAAAGTCATTAAAAACTAAAAAAATGATGGATTAAGAGTGTGAAATAAGGTCAACACATATGTGATGGTTGTTGAACCCTAGTTTTGATAATGACAAAGAAACAAAGGAACAAACTAAGTAGTGAACTAATGAATTATTTAAGTGTATGGTGTCTAAGGTATCAATGCAAGGAACTGGGAGAATACAAAGTCAATGAAGAAGTCAAGAGAGGATTTCAAAGGCTAAGTAAAGAAGTTTCTATGTTGATACTGGAGCAAGCATTGGATCAAGAATAATAGAAGCTAGGCGTTTTATTTTCTAGTTCCAATGTAAAGGAACAAAGAAAGAATGGTAAGGAACTGTGGCAGAATATTTGAGAATGAAGCGTTTGTTCTCTGTAAGGAACAAACTCAGTGGCACTTAGTAAATATGTTAAAGGAACTGAACTAATATAAGGAACTAGACTTAGGCGTGTAAACGTTAAAAGATAATGGAGTAAGTCATGCCTAGATTATAGGAAATTAGTTATTTCTAATTTCAAATGATAAAATCAGTTTTAAAAAGAAAATCTGTTTTGGAAAAGATTTTATTTTTCGGAAAATAAGAAAATAAATATCCGGTTGTTAGAAAGATTTATTTCAAAGATATTATTTTCTTAAAGATTGAAATTCAGATTTAAAGATAAAAAGAGTTTATAAAAACTGATTTTCGGATAATGTTGAAGGAACTCCTATTATTTAGGAGTAATGGCTGCATTTTATCCACGTACATTTAGAGTTCATGGGATCATGGGACATGATGTATAAACGTGTTCCTTAGGGGAAGGAACATCATGGGTAAATGGATTAAAACGTGTACTCTAACATTACTCCCACGTTCTTCATGATTACCATAAATATAGAAGTCTAGATAAGTTCCAAATTGTGTCTGACTAAGTAATTAAGTGAGTTTAACTTATTAAGTGTCAGTGCCTTCATTCTCTCATAATAGCCATTTGTTCTTTGCCTTCTTACTCTAATTCCACTAAGCTTATTTCGATCAATTGTATTTTGGTTTTTGGGGTAAGGGAACTTTGAGTGAAGTTCTGTAAGAGAAAGGCTTTGAGTGAAGCTTGTATGTGTGAGAAAACTTCGAGTGAAGTTGAGAGGAACTGCTGTTAAGGGAACAGTGGTTCAGGAACTTGAGTTTAGGAACTCAAGGTAGGGCTCGAGTTAGAATTAGGTTGTAACAGAGTTGTTTGGCCTAATTAGTGAAAGTGTTGAGTTTAAAATCCCTAGTGGTCGAGGTTGTTTCTTCTTGTTGGGCCCAAGAAGTTTTTCCTCGTAAAAATCCCTTGTGTTCCTTTAGCTTGTTTATTCGTTTAAGTTTTAATTTCCGCAAAAAGTTACGTTTATTTCTACACCTACAATTCACCCCCCCTCTTGTAGTGTTCCTAGGGAAATAACAATTGGTATCAGAGCTAGAACTCACGTAAGATAGGAAACCCTATTGAGGAAAAGATCCAAGGAACAATGAATACCACCGAGAAACTTGAAGAAGGTTATTCCACTCAAAGGCCTCCTATGTTCAATGGGAAGTACTACAACTATTGGAAGAACCGCATGGAGATATTCATCAAGGCTGAAAACTATCAGGTATGGAGAGTCATTGAAGTTGGTGATTTCGAAGTCACAACTACAAATGACAAAAATGAGGTAACTCTTAAACCCCTCTCTGATTATGAAAATCTGATTTTGAAAAAATGGAAGTAAATGCCATGGCTATTAAACTATTGCATTGTGGACTTGGACCCCATGAACATAATAGGATCATGGGATGCAAATCCGCAAAGCAAATATGGGATTTACTAGAAGTAACCCACGAAGGAACTAATGAAGTTAAAAGATCGAAAATTGATTTACTTATGAATCAATATGAACTGTTCTGCATGAAATCCAAAGAAAGCATCCGAGACATGTTTACTCGTTTTACTAACATTATAAATGAGTTGGCTTCTCTTGGAAAGTTTATTTCATCTGAGGAACAGGTTCGAAAGTTCTTAGGAGTCTTCCTAAGGACAGATGGATGGCTAAAGTCACGCTCTTCAAGAAACAAAAGACTTCACTAAGTTCAACTTAGAACAGCTGGCAGGGTCACTTATGACTCATGAGCTTCACCTTGATACTGAATATGGTGAAAGCTCCAAATCAAAATCAATTGCTCTCAAAGCAGATGATGAAGATGATTCGGACTCTGAAGAAGAAGAAGCAGCCCTCATGGTTCGAAAATTTCGAAAGATGTACAGGAACATGAAGAATGGAAACTTCAAAGGTAAAACTAAGAAATTTTCTAACAAAGCTGCTTGTCATAAATGTGGAAGTACAGATCACTTCATCAAAGAATGTCCTCTTTGGGAAAACGACAAAACCAAAGAAAGGAACAAGGAACGCTTTGCTGAAAGGAACAAAGAATCAAAAGCACCTTTCTCTAAGGCAAATGTGCGCAAAGCTATGATAGCTGCTTGGGGAGATTCAGAGACGGAAGAAGAAGAGGAACAACCAACTGAAGAAACAGCAAACCTTTGCCTAATGGCAAACATCGACGAAAAAGAAGATGAAGAAAAATTGAGGTAAGTCAACATGGACTT
This sequence comes from Beta vulgaris subsp. vulgaris, assembly GCF_026745355.1. Lineage (NCBI taxonomy): Eukaryota > Viridiplantae > Streptophyta > Magnoliopsida > Caryophyllales > Amaranthaceae > Beta > Beta vulgaris. The sequence goes on along the minus strand of NC_079205.1, from coordinate 12,727,590 downwards.
GAGTCAGAACTAGATGGTAAAACTAGGACTGAAATATATGATCTTCTTTATGATGCAATTCTTGAATGTAGAGATGAACGTGAAAAACGTGAACAAACGGAACAAGCCTTAAAGGTTTGCAAGGAACACATAGAATGGCTTAAGAAAATGAGAACTGATGTCGAAACTAGATTTTTGATTTGTTTGATAAAAACTTAAAAATCAAAGAATGTTATGAGAGTTTGAAAAATGAAAATTATCTAATTAATTTAGAGATTTCACACTTGAAGGAATTTGTCCCTGTTCTGAGTTCCTTTGATATAAGATCAACCCCTTTGAAAGGATACAGATCTGAGATTGAAAAAATAAATAAAGAGAAAAATTTTTAAAGGAACAGATCTGTAATCTTAAAAAGGAACTGGTTGTCGCAAGGAACAGAGGCAAAATCATGAAAGTTCCTAAGTGGATTGAGAAACCACAGACCAAAAGGAAGGAAGGTCTTGGTTTTGAAAACTACAAGAAAAGGAACAAGACAAAGAAATATGTTGATCTACCTAGTGATAAGTTCTGTATGTATTGTGGCAAGGTAGGTCATTACATAAATCAATGTCAATAAAATCTGAGATGATTGGGAAAAATGTGACAATAAGTAAGAAAAAATGGGTTGTCAAAACAAATCCTAGTCAAGAACAGGAACCCACGAAAGATGGGGTTCCTTCAACTAACAACTAGTTGATTTTTGCAGGTTGGAGTGAGGGGGAACAACACTTGGTATCTCGATAGTGGTTGTTCCAAGCACATGACAGGAGACAAAACGAAGTTTCTCTCACTCACAACCTATGAAGGTGGCAGTGTAACATTTGGTGATAATAAGAAAGGTAACATTGTTGCTATGGGTAAGGTCGGTAAGTCACCATTACACTCCATTGAAAATGTATTTTTAGTTGAAGGTCTAAAACATAATCTATTAAGCATTTCTCAATTCTGTGACAAAGGAAATACTGTAAAATTTGATAAGAAAAATGCTTAATCATCAACATTAAAACTAAGAAGGTTATTTGGAAGGAACAAGGAAAGGGAACACATACATTGTGGATCTAGACCTTGTTCCTCAAATCAATTTAACTTGTCTTAGTGTTATTGAAGATGATTCACTTCTATGGCACAAGCGTCTAGGACATGCTAGCTTTTCATTACTTGAGAAACTTAGATCAAAAGACCTTGTTTTAGGATTACCATCCATAAAATTTCATATTGATCAAGTTTGTGATGCATGTGCACGAGGTAAACAAGTAAGATCCTCTTTCAAATCTAAAACGATTGTAAGTACCACTAAACCATTAGAGTTAATTCATATGGACTTATGTGGACCATGAGAATTCAAAGCAGAAGTGGAAAGAGGTATGTACTTGTGATTGTAGATGACTAATCTAGGTACACTTGGGTTATTTTTCTCTCTAGTAAAGATGAAACTTATGATGAGTTCCTTGTCTTTGCTAAAAGAGTTCAAAACCTAAGTGGACATAAAATAATGCACATTAGATCAGATCATGGCAAGGAATTCGAAAATTATAAATTTGATGACCTAAGCAGAGATAATGGCCTAGATCATAATTTTTCTGCCCCTAGAACACCACAACAAAATGGTGTTGTAGAAAGGAAAAATAGAACTTTGGAGGAAATGTCTAGAACCATGTTAATTGCTAGTGAACTTCCAAGGAACTTTTGGGCTGAAGCTGTTAATACTGCTTGTCACATAATTAATCGTGCCATGATGAGACCTATCATTAATAAAACTCCTTATGAACTTTACTTTGGAAAGAAACCAATATCACCTATTTAGAACATTTGGATGCAAATGTTATGTGCATAATAATGGAAAAGATAATCTTGGAAAATTTGATGCAAGGAGTGATGAAGCAACATTTTTAGGATACTCCTCACATAGTAAAGCTTATAGAGTATATAACAAAGAACTATGTGTGTTGAAGAAAGTTTCATGTAATCTTTGATGAATCTGACAAACATAATCCAAGCATACAGGTTGATGACTATGAGATAGGGTTAGCGCAACCTAGTCAAGGAACACAGATTCACAAGAAGAAGAAGAAGTGAAAGAGGAAAGGAACGAGGAATTCAAAATATGAGATCAATGAATTCCTGTTCCTCAAGGAGGAGAAGATACTCCTGTTCCTCTAAATGAAGGAACTGAGTCCACCGAGGCTAACAGAGGAACAACTGAGCAGAGTTCCTCATCCACTCAAGGAACTCATGAGGAACAACATGTTCCTATAAGAGAGTTTCAACCAAAACCTTGGAGATTACAAAAGTCACATCCTGTGGAACTCATAATCAGCGACATATCCAAAGGTACGCAAACTAGATCTCAGTTAAGGAACTTTTGTGCATTTCATGCGTTCCTATCAATGATGGAACCAAGAAATCATGAAGAAGCCTTAACTGACTCTGATTGGATTATTGCAATGCAAGCTGAATTAAATGAGTTTGAAAGAAACAAGGTATGGCATCTAGTTCCTTCATCTAAACAACAAAAAGTAATTGGCTTAAAATGGGTGTTTAGAAACAAACTAGATGAATATGGAACCATTGTAAGAAACAAAGCTAGACTTGTAGTAAAAGGTTATAACCAACAAGAAGGAATTGATTATGAAGAAACCTTTGCTCCTGTAGCTAGATTAGAAGCCATTAGAATCTTAATTGCATTTGCTGCTTACATGGGATTTAAATTATATCAAATGGATGTTAAGTGTGCATTTTTAAATGGCTATCTAAAGAAGATGTATATGTTGAACAACCCCCTGGTTTCGAAAATAACAATCTCCCAAATCATGTCTACAAGCTTGATAAAGCTCTTTATGGGTTAAAACAAGCACCTAGATCATGGTATGAGAGATTATCTAAGTTCCTTTTAGAAAATAACTTTAAAAGAGGAAAGGTTGATAAAACCTTGTTCCTAAAATCTAAAGGAACTGATATTTTGCTTGTTCAAATATATGTTGATGACATCATATTCGGAGCTACTAATGAAACATTGTGCAAAGAATTCTCAATCTCATGAGCAATGAATTTGAAATGAGTATGATGGGAGTTAAATTTCTTTCTTGGACTACAAATCAAACAAACTGAAAAAGGTATAATTGTTCACCAACAAAAATACATAAAGGAACTATTAAAGAAATATGGCCTCGAAAATTCAAAGATAAATCACACTCCTATGGGAACTTCAACTAGATTAGATGAAGACTCCATAGGAACAAGTGTTGATCAAACAAAATTAGAGGAATGATTGGTTCACTTTTATCTAACTGCTAGTCGTCCAGACATAGCTTTCAGTGTTGGTTTGTGTGCTAGATTTCAAGCAAATCCAAAGGAGTCTCACCTCACTGCTGTGAAGAGAATTCTTAGATACCTTAAAGGAACAGATGATCTTGGACTCTACTATCCAAGAAGTGATACATTCGAACTAAAAGGATATGCAGATGCAGATTATGCTGGAGATCTTGTTAATAGGAAAAGCACCTCAGGTATGGCACAATTCCTTGGTCATAGTTTAGTTTCTTGGAGTACCAAGAAACAAAACACAGTTGCTTTATCCACTGCTGAAGCAGAATATGTAGCTGCTGCTGCATGTTGCTCTCAAATGCTTTGGATAAAACAACAACTTAGTGACTATGGAATAAACTTTGAATGTGTTCCTATTTATTGTGACAATACAAGTGCTATAAGTATATCTAAAGATCCAGTGCATCATTCTAGAGTAAAGCATATACATATTAGACATCACTTTTTAAGAGAAAATGTCGAAAAAGGTTTGATCAAACTTGAGTTTTGTCAAACTGATTATCAGATTGCTGATATCCTAACTAAGCCTTTGCAAAGAGATAGATATGAAAATTAAGGCTTGAGTTAGGCTTAATAAAAATTAAGTGATTGTTCCTATGTCAATTCCCCCATGTTTGAATCAATTTGAGTGACTTTGTGTGCTAAAAATAATTGTGTTTAATTGCCTAAGACCATTGCAAATTGGAATGTTGCAAAACATAACATGAAGTCAAAGAAACTAAACAACTCACAAATGTCACATAATACTCCCCTTACTGTTCCTAAGGTCAAGAAACATGCATAGTATGAAGGATATTGATATGTAGCATTAGTTGTTCCTATAGCACAAGTTCCTTAGCATTTATTTTCTTTCAAAAATTAAAATTCATAAAAATCCGAAAAATCCGATAAAATCCCAAAAATTAAGGGGAACCAGTTTAATTAAATCTTGGTTCTTTTTATCTTTTCGTTTTCTTTCTTTTATTTTTATTTTTATTTTTCTTTTGCTTTATTTCTTTCCCGCGTGTCATAATTACTATTACATGCAAAACTCCCTTCTTCAATTCATCTAAGGAAACCGTGTTCCTCTCAAACGCTTCATCTTCACCAAATCCGAAACCTCATCACACCCTTTGATACTCCATAAAAACCTCCAAACCTTCATAAATCATGGCAAAAACTTCAAGAAACTCACCTTTTCCAACACCAAAAACAACCGACACTTCAAAAATGGAAATTTCTTCATCTCCAACTAAAACCCTTGAAACCGACATAATTCAAGAAAACCCCATAGAGGAACAGCAATTAGAATCTCCTAGAAGGAGCATGAGAAGAAGAAAATTGATTGGGGAAGATGATGAAGAAGAAACCCCGGAACAATCTCAGGGGGAAGAAGAAGAAATTGCACCTGTTCCTTCCAAAGGAACTGTTTCTTCGTCTTCCAAGAAAAGGGTCGAACGAAGTGAATCTAGGTATGTCTTGGGCTTTTGCGTCGATTTAGAATGGGCAAATAAAATTGAATTTCTAGAATTAACCCATTCTAAAGGAACAAGGCATGGAATTCTTGTTTGAATTCGCCTTTAATAATGCTCTTGTTCCTCTAGCTATGGAGAGTTTTGTGCAAATTTGTTAATACTAATGGAACTTGCACAACTGAAGTTAGAGGCAAGAAAATAAGGTTTAATCAAGCAACTTTAAGCAAAGTATGGGAAGTTCCTTGCAAAGGAACTGATTTGTATTTTAAAAGGAAAGGAACTGTTTCCTTTCCGAATTTTCCTCAAGACAAAATCTTAGAATATTTTGGAGGAACAGCTGGCCAAAACAAATTAACCATAACCTACTCTCTCCCCTTCACAAAGTATGTTTAACTTGGTTTGGAGAGCACTCATTCCTCGAACTGAAAAGAGGAATGAAGTGGGTCTCTTGGATATGTGTTACATGTTTTGCTTGACCACCACATACAAATCAATTTCCCTTCCCTCTTCATTCAACATTTAACCACTGTATTGAAAACATTGTGTGTTGGTACGGTGCCTATATAACTTCTTACTTCATCATTTGAAGTAAGACTTATCGGTTGGACCACCATAGGATCAAACAAGGGAACATCTTGAATGAGAAGACCCTAAATGGACTTGGCTTGTCTGTCCAAGAAGGTGTTCTCATTCAAGGAAAATGGTTCCAGTTCCTCAGGAAAAAGAAAACGCCTCAACTAGATTAGAAGAGGAAATGATGTAATTTGGATAACCTGTTCCTGTTCCTAACCGAGGAACCAAACCTAAGAGGCGCAAACACATTGCCACTAAGCCTAAACCCTCTGTTCCTTTGAGAGTGAGAAAGAGCACTCGTCGAAAAATTGCTCCTGTTCCTGTTCCTTCCAAGAGGACTCTCCTTTAGTCCTTTCGGATAATGAGGAACAGGTACCCTCACTCTCAAGGAACCATACCTCCACCATCTCCCAAACTCTCTGTTCCTTCACAAAATACCCTCCATTTCACCTTCGTCCTTCTCTGTTCCTTCAGTTTTGAGCAGTTGAAGGATGAAATAAAAGGACCAAATCCTTTTGCTTCCACCTCCACAACTCTTCCACCCACACCACCATTTCTTCCTCCCATTTATCACCCTTCACCTTCTGTTTCCATTCCTGGAACAGATGAGCCTTCCACTCAAACCTCCCAGTTCCTTCACACATCCCCCATCTGCCTCTAGTTCCAAGGGTAAGGAACAGGAAAATCCGGATGACACTAACTGGGTTAATGAAGTCTGCCTTCCTGCACAACATATGATAAAATTTTACAATCATCTTCATTGGACTTTGGATGCCAAAACTGATACTATGATAAGTCTTATGAAGAAATTGAGTGATACGTGGTTGCGCAGCAAAAGAAGATGGACACTATGGCTCGTACTTGGAGGAGCTGAAGGAACAGGTTGAACTACATCATGGGGTGGTGATGAAAAAGTTGGAGGATGTGGTTGAAGAAGAAGTTGTAGAGGAACACCATTCCCCTTCCCTTTCTTAGTTTCTTTATTGTTGTTTTGTTGTTCCTGTTTCTTTCATCAAGGAACACAACTTTTGTTTCTTCTTTTTCTTTTCTTTCTTTGTTTTGTTATGGAACAAGTGCTATATAATCAATGACTTTTGCTATATTGTCTATGTTTCTAAATGCTTTGCATAATTTCTTCCTTGGAATGGCTAGTATTATGTGATTGATGTTTGAGCAAGTTTACTCTTTGATTTTCTAACTTAACCACTAATGGTGCTTGCATATTGGTCTTAAGGTGTTAAATCAATTCATCAATTCATGCAGAGTCTATTCTTTTTGAGGATGACAAAGGGGGAAAAGGATTTAAGGAACAAACTGTACATAAACTTAAAAAAATGAAATTGAAAAAATTAAAAATTGGATAAGGTAAATGAAAAATCAAAAATAGGTTAAGGTAAATGAAAAATCAAAAACTTCAGTTACTCATATAATTGTGTTTTATTTTTCATTTTCTTCTTTATGTTTTTATTTTCATTCACTTATATTATTTGTTATTTTCCTTAGTTTGTACCTTTGTTGTCATCATCAAAAAGGGGGAAATTGTTGAACCCTAGTTTTATAATGACAAAGAAACAAAGGAACAAACTAAGTAGTGAACTAATGAATTATTTAAGTGTATGGTGTCTAAGGTATCAATGCAAGGAACTGGGAGAATACAAGTCAATGAAGAAGTCAAGAGAGGATTTCAAAGGCTAAGTAAAGAAGTTTCTATGTTGATACTGGAGCAAGCATTGGATCAAGAATAATAGAAGCTAGGCGTTTTTTTTTCTAGTTCCAATGTAAAGGAACAAAGAAAGAATGGTAAGGAACTGTGGCAGAATATTTGAGAATGAAGCGTTTGTTCCTCTGTAAGGAACAAACTCAGTGGCACTTAGTAAATATGTTAAAGGAACTGAACTAATATAAGGAACTAGACTTAGGCGTGTAACGGTTAAAAGATAATGGAGTAAGTCATGCCTAGATTATAGGAAATTAGTTATTTCTAATTTCAAATGATAAAATCAGTTTTAAAAAAGAAAATCGTTTTGGAAAAGATATTATTTTTCGGAAAATAAGAAAATAAATATCCGGTTGTTAGAAAGATTTATTTCAAAGATATTATTTTCTTAAAGATTAGAAATTCAGATTTAAAGATAAAAAGAGTTTATAAAAACTGATTTTCGGATAATGTGAAGGAACTCCTATTATTTAGGAGTAATGGCTGCATTTTATCCACGTTCATTTAAGTTCATGGGATCATGGGACATGATGTAAAACGTGTTCCTTAGGGGAAGGAACATCATGGGTAAATGGATTAAAACGTGAACTCTAACATTAATCCCACGTTCTTCATGATTACACTATAAATATAGAAGTCTAGATAAGTTCCAAATTGTGTCTGACTAAGTAATTAAGTGAGTTTAACTTATTAAGTGTCAGTGCCTTCATTCTCTCATAATAGCCATTTGTTCTTTGCCTTCTTACTCTAATTCCACTAAGCTTATTTCGATCAATTGTATTTTGGTTTTTGGGGTAAGGGAACTTTGAGTGAAGTTCTGTAAGAGAAAGGCTTTGAGTGAAGCTTGTATGTGTGAGAAAACTTCGAGTGAAGTTGAGAGGAACTGCTGTTAAGGGAACAGTGGTTCAGGAACTTGAGTTTAGGAACTCAAGGTAGGGCTCGAGTTAGAATTAGGTTGTAACAGAGTTGTTTGGCCTAATTAGTGAAAGTGTTGAGTTTAAAATCCCTAGTGGTCGAGGTTGTTTCTTCTTGTTGGGCCCAAGAAGTTTTTCCTCGTAAAAATCCCTTGTGTTCCTTTAGCTTGTTTATTCGTTTAAGTTTTAATTTCCGCAAAAAGTTACGTTTATTTCTACACCTACAATTCACCCCCCCTCTTGTAGTGTTCCTAGGGAAATAACAATGGTGATTGTAATAATTGATGACGACGATGATGTTTTATAACATAGTGTTTCCTAGGAATAAGAGTTATCTCCGACTAAGATAGAAAAAGGGGGGAAAAAAAAGAGGAGAGAGAGGTTTGATATTGGAATAGAAGAAGAGAACATGGACATTTATAAACCCATCAAGTAAGTGGTATTCATGAATTTATGAGAAGATTTCTATGAATCGTTAAAACATTATTTACTTGTGCATGAGAAAATTCATGAATAGAGGGGTCAATTGATAAATTAAGGATGGATTTGTTAATTAAAATTACTAATTTGGCATGTTTTTTTATTTAGAAAAAAGTTACTTGATTGATTAATTGAATCAATTAAGGACTTACATAAGGACTAATTGAAGAATGTAGCATTGGGTTTTTTTTTTTAATTGGATCATTTAAGAGATTGATTGAAGATTAATAAAGGTAGTTTTTAAAATAATTATAAATTAGGAATCAATGTAAAAGTTTCAATAATTTGTTTTTAAAATGTTAAGTGAAGCGTATAGAGGTATTTTCTCAGGAGGACGCCATACCTTCCCTTCACTTATATAATAGAGACAATGATGTTTAAAACAAGCCTGTGGCTTTTGGTCATAAACTTTAACCCTAATTCATTCATAAAAATCGTGAGGCACACATATCGAGGCACATGATAATATGAACAAAAAATATTAAAAGAAACGGTCTAATTTTAATATAAAACTAGATCTAGTCATTAAATGGATTAAACTAGTCACTGAAAGAAATTAACCTAGTCACTATTGAGTTAATTCTCTTTTTGACATTAGGCTTATTATTGCCTATTTTAATTTAAAAATAGGTTGTCTCTTACAAGACAAACTCTAATGCGAAATAACAAGAAATTCTTTTTAGTCGGAAATAAATTTAGTAAGAGCATTGTTTATCAATGAACCCAAATAAATGGTTCATCCTTCTCTCTCCTCTTTTCTCTCTCCTCCACATCATTCTCACAAACCATTTTCAATTTCACTCTTAACCATGAACCCAAAAATAATGGTTCATTACTATTTCTCATTCTTTTTTCCTACCCACCATATTTTCTCTCTTTTTAAATCATTCTATGAAGTTGTATTAATTAATGTAAAACGACTTTACTCTAATTAATTATAATTAACTCTTATAATTAATAAATTTATAAATACTAATTTTTATTATATAATAATTATCGAGGAGTAATTAATTATCGTAACCTAATTAATTATATTTTTTGAAAATTAATTAATATTAGTTGACAAATACTAAAAAAGATGCATCCATTCAAAACATATTACATAAAAATCAAATGAAAAGAAGACATGGAAATTAAATGCAACACTAAAATAAAAAACTAAAATCCCGTTTTTTTTAGTTTCCGTTTGCAACAGCCCGCACTTCCGAGCTACTAACTAATTTCACTTAACATTTATAAATCTCAATCAACACTTAATAAAACTAGAATTAAATATTTACTCGCAGCGGAATCTTCAACTATCATGTTGTGCATGATTATGCACGCCAACATAATCTTATGAAGTATGTTCACATCCCAAGCAAAGGATGGCATCCGAATAATAGCAAATTGAGCTTGTAGCACTCCAAATGCTTGTTCCACATCTTTCCTTGTTGCTTCTTGATGTCTTGCAAAGAGTCTGTCTTTATGAGATTGTGGACTTGTTATGGACTTCACAAAAGTAGCCCATTTGGGGTAGATACCATCAGTAAGGTAATATCCTTTGTTATATTGATGGTCATTTACAACGAAATTAACAACCGGAGCTCGACCTTCTAAAACATCTTAAAACACAGGAGATCTATGAAGCACGTTCAAATCGTTGCAACTTCCCGGCATTCCGAAAAAAGAATGCCAAATCCACAAGTCCCTATCAGCTACAAGCTTCAAGCACAAGTGTAGCTACCCCTGCCCTTCCTTGATATTGCCCTCTCCATGTTGTTGGACAATTCTTCCACTCCCAATGCATACAATCGATGCTACCAATCATGCCAGGAAATCCACGTTTTTCTCCAATTCGTAACAGCCTCCTCAGATCGGTTTCATTCGGTTGTCTTAAGTATACATTACTAAATTGGTTGACGCCATCAATGAATCTCTGAACTGTCAATCTTGTCGTACTATCACTAATACGTATGTACTCATTGCAAGCGTCAAAAGCACACCCATAAGCTAATTGTCGTATTGCTGCAGTACACTTTTGCAGCGGCGACAAGCCAAAACGACCGGTGCAATCCCTCTTTTGATCGAACTTGTCGTTCCTCATAACTTCATTGATGATACGCTCAAAAACATGCTTTTGCATACGAAATCTACGTCGAAACAACCTACTTGAGAAACTGGATTTTCTGCAAAATAGTCATTGCATAATCTTAAATGACCTTCTTCTCGACCCATATCAGCCCGAGGTCGATTACGTCCACCCGGTCTCATTCTAGGAGTGACCGCCGACACAAGGAATGGGAGATAAGTATGAGTGACATTGTCGATCATGTCATCTACTTCTTTGTTTTCCATATCCCTCGTTTTCTCTTCTGAATCATCGGAAGAAGAAGAGGAAGTTGAACTGATATTAAATTTGTATGAATTCATTTTAGATTTGTAAGATATCTGATTTTGGTAGGGGAGATTGTTGCAGAGAATTGTAGAACTCTGATTCTTTTTATATACACTAATGGAGGAGCATAAGATCTATTATAAAGTAGGAAGTGTATCATCACATGGATTCTCTGAAAAGGAGTAGGTAATAATGTCTTTTAGAGACATTATCACATGGGTTTTCTAGAAAGTAGGATGGGATCATAAAGATACTTTTTCAGTGAGAGTATCACATGGGTTTTCTGAAAAGTAGTATGAGATCATAGAGATACTTTTCCAGAGAGAGTATCACATGGGTTTTATGAAAAGTAGTAGGGATCATAGAGGTGTCCAGATAAAGCATCACATGAATTTTCTGAAAAGTAGTATGGAATCATAGAGGTGTCTCTTCAAATAAAGCATCACATGGGTTCTCTGAAAAGTAGTATGTGATCATAGAGATGTCTCTTCAGATACAACATCATATGGGTTATCTGAAAAGGAGTAATGGATCGTAGGTAATGGATAAAATACTTATACTTTTATTACATGAGTGACATTACAACAAAAACTTAAAACATTAATAATACTCAAACACTCAAATTAAACTAAAACATAAAACATTAACACTCAAACGTACAACATAATATAATTAATAACACTCACACCTAAAACATATTACATAGACACTAAAAGCTTAAACATATTATATCGAACGTAAATTCTACAGTGCCCCAAAGTTGTTAAAGTATATTTGCAGGTTGTTGATTATTTCATCTTCCCATGGTAGGCAATTTTCCTTAGAGATTAATGATTGGAGCATTTGCCAATTCACCTAATATAATTAATAACACTCACACCTAAAACATATTACATAGACACTAAAAGCTTAAACATATTACATTGAACGTAAATTCTACATTGCCCCAAAGTTGTTAAAGTATATTTGCAGATTATTGATCATTTCATCTTCCCATGGTAGGCGATTTTCCTTAGAGATTAATGATTGAAGCATTTGCCAATTCACCTGATATTGTTGCATCTTTAAGTTTTTCTCCTCTAATTCCATTTGCCATTGCCTGCTTATCTCTTCCAGCTCGAGTTGCCCTTGCTTCTTTGCTTCCTTTTGCTTAAGAAACTGTAGTTTCTCATGTTGTATATCGATATCTAATCCCTTCCAAACGATGAAAAAGCTTCAATAGCTTCACTGGTTTGGCTCTTACCCTTGAGTCTAGCCTTAACTTTCTTGTTGCCATCTGGACAAGGCGAGTGATCATCCCGAACATCTCCGCTTGTGGGCGTGGTTGGTGTGGAGCCTCCATCTTCAGACCTTGTTCTCTTTCCACTACTTCCGGAACCAACATAATTAGACATTTGAGGCGTATTCGATGGACGTCCACGTGCTATCTTGTAAACAGGTTACTCAATATTGAACAGTACTTATCGAACTTGCTCATCAAAATCCATTCATCATAGAAGTGAAATTTATCTCCCGTGCTTTCAAATATCTTATGAGTTTCAGAGATCACATCATCATCATTTTGGCTACTCCTCTTTCTTACATATGCCTTGTCGTAGCATCCACACCACTTTAGCACCGCTTCAGACATTCTGAACCATTGTCCCTTCATACTGCCAATAGTGCGGAATTGAATTTCATGAGGGTTGCACTAGTTGAATAAATGCTTATGCGGTAAAAAAGAGGCCTATTGCTGCGGTTTTGGGCGTGCAGCAATTAAGGGGGCATCAATAGGTAATAATTATATTGCTGCGGTTTTAAATCGCAACAATATATCAGCATATTGCTGCAGTTCCTAGCATTAACAGCAGCAATGTACATTTTTTTAATATTAAAAAAGTGCACATATTGCTGCGGTTTTGGGCTAAACCCGCAGCAATAGGTGTACTTTTTAAAAAAAAAAATTTAAAAATTAAAATCTTCGATGTTTAAAGTACTTAAAATGCAATAAAAATTAAAGATAACTAAAACATCAAATCATATCAACCAGCAAAAATACTACTTAGAAAAATCATAACAGCATAAACATGACCCAAATTTCAACTAGAAGATGTATTTCAACAACAATAACATTTAAATTTATAAAACATCAACCACATACTCCTAAACATCATATCTAAATCAAAAATAAAAAAATGAAGAAAAAAAAAATACAAAAGTTAAGTGTTAGATCTAAATCGAAAATTAAATTAAAAAATGAACAAAATAAAAAATATAGAAATTATTGTTAAATCTGAATCGAAAATTAAAATAAAAAATGAAGAAAATAAAAACTACAGAAGTTATTGTTAGATCTAAATCGAAAATTAAAATAAAAAAAGAAAGAATATCCGGTGACGAGGTCGAGCGAAGAAAAGCCGACACTTGTCGGAGGCGACTTCTGCGAACGGTGGCTTTAGAGGACTTGCGGTCGAACACTCTAACGCCTCCGACGACGACGTGCGGTCGAACACTCTAACGCCTCCGACGACGACTTGCGGTCGAGGAAACGCGTGACGAATGAATTGGGTCGAGGTCGCCGGCCACCAACCGAAACTTCGTTATGCGCGCAGTTCGAAAAAATCGATGCGAACGAAGAGTTGTCGCCGGCAACCCGAGACTACCCTCGCGACCCAGATCTCAACTCGTTGCGAAAGAAGACGAACAAATCGCTGCAAACGAACCGAACAAATCGCTACGAGCGAAGAACACCGGCATATTTTGTCGAGCAGATGATTGAGAGGATGAGCGAATTTGTCAAGCGGATGATTGAGAGGATGATCGATTTTGTTGAGCGGCAGAATGATTGAGAGGATGAGAGGGTTTAGAGGAAGAGAGAAGATGAGGGGAGGAGAGGAAGATGAGGCAGCGTGGAACTGAGAGGGAGAGGGAGAGGCATGGAACTGAGAGTGAGAAGGAAAGGGAGAGGCGTGAAATTGGAGAAGGAGAGGAGTGAAATAAGGAAACCCTAAATGGACCCTTTTATATTAATTTAAAAGTCTATTGCTGCGGTTTATGTAGGAACCGCAGCATAGGTCCAAGTAATATTTTTTTATATTATTTTAATATATTGCTGCCTTTTTTGCCAGAAACCGCAGCAATATATTTGGTTAAATGGTCAAAATTTTTCCTTTGAAATCATATTGCCGCGGTTTTCGGCGGAAACCGCATCAATATGTTTACTTTATATTTTTCTTTTTTTTCACGTGATATATTGCTGCGTATGGGTAAAACCGCAGCAATATCACCGCGGCAATAAACAATTATTCTACTAGTGTTGGCTTCTCTAGCTGCCTCAATTTTTTCCATCACTTTCCCCCCAAAATGCACCCTTTTTTTTGTTGCGTTCCAACAATGCTGTCTATACTCGTATTCATAAATGCTGAAACTAGTGCTTCTTTTTCAGCTTTCAACCAATTTTTTTTTCTCATTTACAATGGGTTCTTGGGTTTGTTGTGGAGTTGGTTGAAATTGTGTTGGTTCATACAAAAGTTGAGTGTAGGTTTGTTGCGTACATGGAACTTCAAATTCACCATCATCTTTATCACTATCATCATCATAATCTTGATTTTGTGTATAATTTTGTGGGTTATGGGAACTCTCAGGGGTGGAATTATATTGGTAATTTTGTTGATGCTGGCGATAATTTTGGGGGTAATTTTGAGAATAGTTTTGAGTTGAATTTTGTGGGTAATTTGGGGGATTTTGCTAAGATTATACGGATTTTGTGGGTAATTTGGGGGATTTTTGGGGGTAATTATTAAGATTTTGTTGGTAATTTATGGGGTTTTGGTTTGTATTTTGTTGTGGATTTGTTAGACGATTTTTGTGTCTTCTACTAGGATTAAGTACATGATTAGGATAATTAGAATCCATAATTATGAAGTTTTTTTTCTGAAAGATGGTAAGTTAAAGCAAAATAATGTGATGAAAGAAATGATAACAGGAAAAGAAGAGAGAACTGAAATTGTGAATAAAGTATAGCAAAATTGGTGTCTATTTATAAACAATAAAAAAATATGAATCCCCTCAAAAAAAAAATGAATTTTGGTATTTTTTTTTTCAAATTGTATTTTTTGAATTATTAACGTTACAAAAATTGTAACGTTAATAATAAAAGCACCAATAGAAACTAAACACTTGGCGCACTTTGAGAGGCTGCAGGCGCTGGCAGCACGCGTCAGAGGATGGCTGGACATTTTCGTCCTTTGTGAGCTACTTTAGCGAATCATACGGTGACATATGTTGATTTTTTTTTGGGGGGTTTTCTTCCCCTTCCTTTGCCAGCGTGTACGAGTAATTCGTTTTCACGAACCATTCGGTTGAGCCTCGATTCACGCGTGAACCATTCTGCAATTCACCATTAAGAGAAAAAATAATGGTTCAAGCTTATGAACTATTTTTTTTGTTCATCATTACGCTTGCTTTAAGCAATCAACTCGTGCTCCTTGAATTATTATTGTAGTTTATTTTAATATCTAGATACATTAACATTTGATAGAGAAAGTGTGTTTCAATTTCCATACCCACCTTTTGACCCAATTGTCATTACATACACCCTACAGTCTTCAGGCTTTTCCCGGGAGAAGGGCAAATAATGGCTTTCGCATCGAATCCTTTATCTCTAAGCGTCCCCGAGCAAGCCTTCGAGTCATGGCTCCGCGATTCCGGCTACCTGGAAGTCCTCGACCACCGCACCACCCAAGTCCACAACCTCAACTCCTCCGCACCCACTTCAACCACCACCACCACACCCACTCGAACCATCCCACTCACCAGACGAACCACCACGACCACAATTACAGCCATAGCATATGGGCTTACTATGTCTCTTCTCTCATCTTTAACCACCATTTTCTCTCTCCTAACTCTTAACCCCTTTGCTAAACTTACTTCCTCTGATTTCTCTCATCTTAATTCCCCTTCTTGGACCTCTTCTGGGTTTCTTGGTTCTTATGATTCTTACTCTTTTCCTTCTTCTTCTACTCAAGCTAAGATGCGTGTTCATGAGAATGTTAAGCGTTTTGCCCGCAATTATGCTGCTCTTCTTCTCGTCTTCTTTGCGTGCTCCTTGTATGTTGCTTGCTGTCTTCTTTTCTTTCATCTGGGTTTTATTCAACTAGTATAATTTAGCTATGTTTGTTGCTAATTTCAATTAGTTTATGCAATTGTTCGCTTGATTGAGCCATAATTTCAGTTAATTGGTATTTTATGCCTAATTTTTAGATTACAAATTCTCATATAAGACTGTTTTACTATAATTTATGGTCATAAATGGTGATAATGGGAATGGATTTGTGTGTAAATTTGTGAAAAATTTCATTGTTTATTTCCATAGTAATGCTAATTTATCCTAAAGTGTCCACTTTCCTTCTTAAATTTTCGTTCTCATCCAATACCACCTTGTAGGTGGTAATGAGTGGTAATGAAAATTGCTTCCTCTTGAAGATAAAAACACAAGTTTAGGGATGAGATTGCTTGCCTATGGAGAAAAAATGCATGCCCATGGAGATTTTAAGGGTGCTTCCCTAATAAAAATACACTTAAAATTCATTCCCATTATCGTAATTTATGAACGACTACCAAACAGGCCGTAAAGGATCATGACACCTTTAAAGTAACATATGACCTCTAGGCCTATATAACATACAAAGTCACCCTCTTTGAGATCAAAAGTCAGATGGTTTTACACTTATATGATTGTAAAAGACGGATTTACATAAGACTTACTATTTTTAGATTGAGTTTCATTGTACTACTCCTAATGATAATTGGCAACCTCTACTTATGTTTTATTACTAATGATTCTTGAGAAAAACAACCTTGGGAACTGCAGCTTGTTTGGTACTTTTGTAAGTAAAGGAAAGAGTTAGAAAGGAAGGGAAGAGAAATGAAAATATTTGATTTTCCATTGTTTGGTTTGATGGAAGGATGTGAATGGAATCTCATGTTTGGTTAGCTATAATTAACCCGAAGCGGAGAGAAAGGAAAATGGAAGTTGATAGCTTCTTAATTTGTTTTTTCTCCCACATTTCTCCAATTATGGGAGATTGGGAGGAAAGAAAAGGGAAGATTTATAAGAATCTTTTCGCATCACTTCCTTCCAGTTTTCCTATGAGAAACCTATATAATTCCTGCGTTTTCATTTAGTTGCAACAAAGGAGTTTTTTATGTCTCACAAATAATTTCCCTTTGTTGCAACTATTCGAGGACGAAGAAGTACCAAACATGGGAAAGTCCTTTAACATTGATTATGCTGTATGTGATTTCTTTTCTGTGGCCACGTTTAATTATGTCGAATTGGCCTAAAAAAATAACTGTTTTCTAATCACTATTGTTGGATGTTAGGTATCAAATGCCGCTTGCTTTGGTCGGGTTGGTATCATGTTTAGTACTATGGGAACTGTTCAGGTTTTGTGATGATAGATGGGCATTCCATAGGTTATCTGCTATTCGGGAAGTTCTAATCCGTATTGCTCAGTGCGGTGAGTTTTCTATAATAAACCTGTTCATATGTAAGATTGTTTGTGAGTACTTTGCCATTTACAAAGTTGGCATAAAGTTAAGTGTGGAGTTTGCTCACATAACTGAAATTCTTGTGAAGGTTTCTTCTTTTAAAACCCAGTTACAAAGTGACAGATATGCAGAAGCTTGTTATGCCCTGACACAACCACTTTATGGTGATGTTTTCCTAGAGTTTCTGATCATTAGCAGCCATAGATTGTTAAATTTTCTTTTACATTTTATGACATACATTGGCTGTATTAGACGGATGATTTTCATTGTGATGGTGGGTTTTGAAGCTAACTTTCTGCTTGAAGGCACTAAAGATGCCAAACTAGTACTCTCTAATACATCCTTCCTGAGATGAATATCAATCTTTCCAAGGAAAAAATTTGACATGATTAAATTTTCGCCCGTCTCTTAAATTATTCTCAAGTTTTGGATAGGCGTTCTCAAAACAATTTTGAAGTGGTTTTCTTGTCCTTTTGGGCATGTTGTATATAGAAAAATGGCATTCTGGATTGCATTGAGAAGATACCCCCAAAACATGGGATGATTTAAATGGTGAGATGTATTTGGGATGGGGGTAGCATTATAATTTGTTTTGTGAAGTGTGCTCAAATTCTTTTAAATTGTTTAACCTGTATCAGCCGTTTTACCTCTATCTCACTTTATTTCCATAGTCCAGTTAATCTCAATCACATTGCCTTAATCTATGAAGCACGAAAAATTTTAACTTCTGGGACATGAAGTTTGCCTGTTATCAAAAACCTTTCGTTCTTGAAATTCCAGCAGTTTCCGTGCAAATGAAGCCTAAAATAATTGGAACTTGAGGTTTCCATGGAATCTCAGCTGTTTCTGTGCTACATAGGTCTTTATACTTCTCATCTTAGTGATAAACTGATTAGTTATTTGTTAAATGTTGACTATGTCTGTACTGTTGCAAAATGAAGCTGCAATTATCGAGCCAAACTTGTTTACATATATTATTAATTGTTTTAGTACCATCCATGCTAGTACATATGAATGATGTTTTAATGCTAATTTAAGGTGTCATATCCGGAATAGGGTATGTGGACCTGGTGTCTATACATATAAGGTCCTCTGTTTGGTGTTATCTACAGCATTTCTATACCCCCCCCCCCTTTAAGAAAGACAGAAAAGGACCGGTTTTGCTTAGAGAATGCTGTTGTAGCTCTATGGCTCTGTGCAAGTGTGTCAGAAGAATAAATGGAGCAAAGTGGGTAAGTCAGGCGTAGGTGTCAATGCGTCATTACATCGTACATCATTTGAATCATATCACGTGAATGTTGGGGGAGGTTTCTGTGGTAGCTGGATCAATGACCAATTTTTATGGATTGTATTATTCTTGGCTTACTAGTTCAATATCTTTGAAGGATTTGAGTAAAATAAATGCTACGCTCAATAATAAAAAAATTGCTACGCTGTCAATGGTGCTTATGCCGAGCTTCCGTAATTTTTCAATTGCGATTTTGTATCTTGCAGCAGTTGCAGTCATTCTATTCTGGTGCAATGTTCAGATGGCTGTCTTCTGCACTCTCGGAGTTGGTTACACAGGTACTACATCATCTCTGGTTCTAGGTTGAGCCTGTTTTTTTTTTTTTTTAAAGAAATTTGCTTTGTAATTAAGCTGATTTGTTTATGTATTTCTGTTTTTAGTCATGATGTTACATGCTTCTTTTCGGAAGCTCACTCCTGCCAAGCAACTATCGAAAGGAAGAGGGAGATGAGGATTTCATCAATTCACTGTTGGAAATTTTCTTTATCTCATTATGTTTGTATATAAATACTTCGGAATTCGAAGCTCCAAATTTTGAATTTTATCTTTAGATATACACATTTTACTGTAGAGCTCTCATATTTAGTTGATTCAGTAAAAGTTTAGGTTTTGCTGGCTAGCTCAGAAATAACCTTGGCTGAAGTACAGGGCAAGTAACATATTGTGTTGATATTGTTGTACCTGAAGGAGGGTTCCTAGATATTGAAGACTTTGAGTATCTCTCAAATCTTTATCATGAGGTGGTTTTACTAATATTATCTGGAAGGAAGTCTAGTGGTCTTTTACGTTTAACAATCAGCTATATTACAACTGTTCACAAACTTTGGTGTTTCATGGAGTACATTACAATCTCTAACTTATATCTGCTATGAAGATTGCAACAATGAAGCAATAAAGGAAATTCATCATATTTTGCGAATTGCAAGAGCTAACCTGCATAGCAACTATATATTTCTCCCAAATGCACTGATTTAGCTCTTGCCTAGCAAGTAGCAACTATGGTTTTTCTCCCACATCCACTGATTTTCGTCCTAAATTAAACGCGTAGTTGATTGAATACATTATATATATATATATATATATATATATATATATATATATATATATATATATATATATATATATATAGAAGTGAGTTCATATGAGAATGCATACTTATATGAGAAATGAGAATGAATTTTACACGCTATAACTCTTATGAATAAGTGATGTAACTCTAATGAAAAAATGATGTAACTCCAAAGATAAAATATTTGAAAAAAAATTCAAAAAAAACAATTTTGAATTCAAATTTTGTTAGAGGAATATAACTCTAATGAATAAGTGTTGTAACTCTAAACCAATCATGTGGTTGAGATTCATTCTCATTTCTCATATAAGGAGTATTCTCATGTGATCTTGCCTCTAGAAGTGAGTTCATATGAGAATCCATACTTACATGAGAAATGAGAATGCATTTTACGCGTTATAATTCTTATGAAAAAGTGATGTAACTCCAAAAAAAAGAATATTAGAAAAAAAAATCAATTTTTTTTTTAATTTTTTGGGCTGATTTTTTTTTTTAGGGGGCTATAACTTTAATGAACAATTGCTATAACTCTAATCCAATCATGTGGTTGAGATTCATTCTCATTTCTCATGTAAGGAGCCTTTTCATGTGACCTTGCCCATCTCTCTCTATATATATACAATTCTTTCAGTTCCTTCTCTTTTTTATGATAAGATTATCTTCTCGGTTGTTAATACTTGAATACTAATAGAAAAGGGATTTTCGCGAGTTAATAAAAATATCTTGATTTGAACATGTTATGATCTTGTTGGCTTATTGGATAAATTCGACAATTGCACGTGTGCCTTTTTCTTTTGTTTGCCTCTTTCATCTCTTTTATCCTATCAAATCAAGACCACTCGAAGAAATTGATTAAAATAAAAATTCATTAGATTTCACACTAACTTGATATTATACGATAGATAAATAATAATTACTAAACTTCTTTCACATCCCATAACTCTCTCTTCTCAGCATTTATTTTCTCTCTTACATACTAATACAATAATACTTGAGGTGTTCAAAAGAAGGGTTGAGCCGGGGTAGGACATATATGGAGACGGGCAACTGCGAATTAATATATGTAGGAGATAGGGTGGTCCGGGTCAAAGGAGGGTTGGCCCTAGATTAGGGTTTGGTAAGGGTGGGCCAAATCACATGTCGAGGTTCGTATAGTTTTTCATTGATTATTACTTGCTTTGAGCGGACGGGTCGTTAGGGTAACATTAAGAGTGATCGGATTGGATAGTCATAATTCGTTGTACGCGCATTTCATGGCATAGCTAGGGTAGAGTTAGGGAGAGTCGTTGGTGAGCCTGATCCCAAAGAAGCCAGAAGTCACCGTAATCATTTAATTATATTTGTAATGTACAAGTCTTATCTTACCACTAGACCACGTAATATTCGATTTTATAGAAAAGTTGAAACCAAATTACCAATTTTTCCCCCCTTTGTACCAAATTGCACATGCATAAGCAAATTGAGAAAAGACTGGTAAATCATACAAGTAAAAATCGAGAAAGAGAAATGGATAAAGAAATAAAGAAAAGAAGATTAAGTCTCTAACCCTTTTTGTCTCTAACTATCATTTACAATTTCCAACTCTCTTCTTCTCTCAAGATTCATTCATTCCACCTTCTCATCTAAAACAGTTTACCAATTATCACACAAATTTTCGCATTTCGATCATCAAATTATTTTCCCCCAACAGACAAGAAGAGAGAGAAAACGATTGCGCGCAGATTAAACCTATTCGACGAGATCGGAAACTCGGATCTTCCAATAATTTGAAGGTTTGTTTTTACTTTATAGTTACAAGATTTACGATAGAAAATTTGTATCTTCTACATATTTGAGCAAGAATTTTGAATTTATTCTGTCATTGTTTTTGCATTGGTTAGCTCAAAAGAAGAAAAATTCAGATTTTGGGGGTTCAGTTGAAGCCACTGAACCCCCCTTGGATACGCTACTGGTGCCAATGGCGGATATTGCTGCGTTCGCCGAAGCTGCCGGGTCAAGATTTAGCGATTTGGAGCTGATTGGAAGAGGTTCATTTGGTGATGTTTACAAAGGGTATGGAACAATTGATAGTTATTTAACTTGTATTAGCATAATAGTTGTGCAACAATGTCATTGGAATTTGTAGCACTATCCTTTAGTACGCGATCAAAGTGGTAATGGATGAAATGTTTGTAGTTGTTTGTTATGTTGATTAGTAATAAACATAGTGTAGAGTTTAATTCGGAGCCTCTTGATGCTATGTTCCTATCTGTGTCGAAATGCTTATTATGTAGTAGAAATGGATGAACATTTACACTATTATTACCATTATTAGCCTAAACAGTGAAGGCAGATTGTGACTTGTAGGATCACCCGTATTGGTGGTGGATGTATGGTATTAGATGTGATAGATGGAAAGAGAAACTGGTAACACTAAATTAAGTGTTTTTGTGTCGCGACCTTGTTTAACATGCTGGTATTTCAAGCTGATGATTGCTTCTGATGATTTGCAAATGTGTATTATCTCTGTCTCATTTTGCAGCTTTGATAAGGAGCTGAACAAAGTTGTTGCTATCAAGGTCATTGACCTGGAGGAATCGTGAGTCTTCTTTCATCTACATCACTTCTTCTCTTGTGAAGTGTGTTAGTGTCATTTTAGCTTTGTATGTTTGCTTTCATGTGAAGCTTGAGACGATGTTATGCTATTTTGTGATAGCTGAATTGTAGATTGTGTTGATCGTTGAATGGTTGCTTTGGTTATGTTGTGAAGTCATGTGATAATTTTGGTGTCACTAGTAAGACAATTGGTTGTTTGTCTGGAAAAAACCAAGTATGGTGGCATAATACACTTTGTCCTCTGATATTTAATACCCCTGCTATTAAGATTAAACTAGTATGTGGCTACTTTTAAGTGCTCATATGCTGGGCCATTGCGATAGTAAAAAGGAAATGATTTGGGTCCTGAAGATGATTGCTACAGATGTTGCTTTCTTGATATCCTTAATTGTCACAAATTAGAATTATTTATCATGTGTAGGAGAATTTAATCATCTCTTAGTTTACTTATGCCTTTTTATGATTTATTCGATTTCTTATCAAATACTTGATGGTTGGGATAGGGTTGTAGATCATGGTCATGGTCATTGTCATGTTTAGTGTTGCTTATTAATTTGTCTCTATTGCATCGTCACGATGATGCGTATGAGTTTATACTGGTATTATTAGCATTTTATCTGCCGTAGTGGCTGTGTATAGACCATATCAGGCTATCATCTATTCAGCTGCTGATACTAACAGTCCTTTACGACTCTTTAAGTTGAGAAAAACCATTTATCGGTCAATACATTGTGTATAATCCGAGATTTAAAACATCTTTGATGATTTGATCGTACTCTCTTCTGAAACATATTTTATTTTTCTTTGTAATTAGCTTACGTGAATTTTTTGAGTTCGATGGCTGCTTTGACTTAAAGTTTGTAATGATGATTACTTGCTCAACAAGTCCACTTTCTTTTTGTCATAAGGAGATACTTCCGTAGTTCCATATTTATTGCAACGTATAGGATTGGCACACTTTCTTTCTTTAGCTTGTAATGATGATTAAGTTTGTAATGATGATTAAGTTAGTACCCTTGATGTAATTGGGGAAAATTTGAGCAACTCAAGTTTGGTTTCTGTTATGCTCTAACTCGAGCCATCACCGAGTGTTCTGTTAGTCGATTTGATCCATTGTAACCCTGTAGGTGGTCATATATGTTGTGACACATTGAGTGGTCGATAGTCTTTGTAAGCTTCATGTACTTGTTAATTATTACCAAAGATCAATATAATAAGTAACAAAGAAGTGTGAAACCTTTTCAACCCCTTATTTAGAAGTGACAAGGACGTAAAAGTAAGGGTTGAAAAAGAGAATGCAACTTGACCAAGGAAAATGTAGAAATGAAAATACACTAGGAGGTCGAGGAGAAGGCAAAATAAGTCATTCAATAAGCAAAGACAAAGGTTTGTTGGGAGCCGAGGTGTACGGAAAAAAATTAGATTTAAGGTAGGATGATAAAGAAGTCCATAAAATAGCTAGAATAGGACCAATTTTAAACAGGGATCTCCCTATGGTAAATTATGTGAAGGATCACTAGCTCAGGAGAGAGGGATCAGGGATTGTAGGAAAAACACTTTGGTACCAATTTATAAAAACAAAGAAGATGCCTAAGATTGCTCAAATTATTAGGGGATAAAACTCATAAGTCATACTCTGAGATTACGGGAGAATAATAAAATATAGATGGTGGAAGTGTATGAGCATTTTGGAGAATTAATGTGGATTTGTGCCAAGAAGTTCCAATATAGAGGCCATTTTTCTGATGAGACATAAGATGGAATATAGGCAAGGAAGAAAGATTTGCATATCATTTTGTTGACCTAAAGAAGGCTTATGATAAGTTATTGAGAAACGTGCTTTGATGGGGATAAAACTCATAAGTCATACTCTGAGATTACGGGAGAATAATAAAATATAGATGGTGGAAGTGTATGAGCATTTTGGAGAATTAATGTGGATTTGTGCCAAGAAGTTCCAATATAGAGGCCATTTTTCTGATGAGACATAAGATGGAATATAGGCAAGGAAGAAAGATTTGCATATCATTTTGTTGACCTAAAGAAGGCTTATGATAAGTTATTGAGAAACGTGCTTTGATGGGCAATATCAAAGAAGAGTATATCTTGTAAATATATTGTCTTAGTTAAGGATATGTACTTGGAAGCGAAACAAATGTCAGGATATGTGGAGGAGTAAAAGATGATTCCCCTATTACGACAAGACTACATCAAGGATTTGTATTTGGTCCTTTTCTCTTCATATTTAGGATGAAATATTGTTATTTATATCTTTTTTTTGGTGATGATATTAGATTGGTAGATGAGACTGGAGATGGGGTTAATGTAAAAGTAGAGCGTGAGAGGCAAGGATTAATATCTCGCGGGTATTTGAGTGCAATTTCATTATCTAAAACAAAGTATATGGAGCAGGGAAAAAAATGCGCTCGCGGACGCGTTCGCGGGAACGGTCACGTTGTCGCGGGAACGGCTTGTAACGGCGAAATAGAACGTTTCGCGGCCGACGCGGCGTGAATTTTTTAAAAAAATTCACATTAATATGTTTTAACCTTATTTGCATTTTTATAGTTTATGAAGCATTATTACAACATAATATAATCAAATGTAATAGAATATCATGTTTCCTCAACTATATAATTAAATCATTAAAAATTTTTGGCCAATGTATGAAAAGAACGAATGTAACGGGGATAAAATCGTTCTAACGCGGCGAGTTCGCGTTACGGAATGGACAACGCGGCGAGAAGTACGTGAATTTTATTATGGCGTTCTGTAACGGGATTTCGTGGAACGGCAAATCCAAAATCCGTTACAGAACGGCCGTAACGGAACGGGAGAGTTTTAATTCCCTGATATGGAGTGCAATTTTAGTAATGAGAGTGTATCAATTGAGGATGTGGTAACTTTAGATGGAAATAAGTTGCCAATCAGTTAGTGTCGTAAATACCTTTGGTCAATCTTATAGAGGAATATGAGGATACTGACGAAGATGTCACTCTTAGGATTCAGCTTGAGTGCTTGAATGGAGAAGGGCGGATTTTGTGAGACTCTAGCTTTATTTTTGCCCCTGCTCCTTTCTCGTACTCAAAAAGGGAGAGAAAGAGAGCAAGGGGAAGTCAAAATGCTTGTTTAAGGGGGGAAGCAAAGGGGGGTCACAAGGGGGACCCTCGCCCGCCAGGAGAATTGGTGTTTGCTCTCAATATATCCTGGTTGCGCGTCGGTCCAACCGGTGGCCGGTATACGTCTAGATTTGAAAGTAAAATCCAGTGTTGGGCATTTAGGATTGATCTTATTAGAAATATGCGGAAGCAGTGAAGCGCATGAGATGGATGTATGGTAACACATTAAGAGATAGAATTTGAAATGATTCAAATGAGGGTTGTTTTAGACATTGAGGATTAGATTAGAGAGAAACGATGGTCTGTCATCTAGAGCGTGCACAAGTTAGGGCAGTAGAGGTTTAGGAGACTACTGATTTTAAAAGAAGTTGGGGGGGGGGGGTTTCAAAACTGATTTCAGTGAAGGACTCAATAGACCTTGAGGACTAGATATGTATTATAAGTGGCTGTATGTTGTAGCATCCCTCGTCAATGTTTTTGTCTCTCTAGGCTTCTCGCAGCTTGTCGTGGCACCAATTGATGTCTCTATTTATTTGATATATTTTTTTTCCCTAGGATATCATTAATGGTATGTGATGGTTATTGCATGAGAATAAGGTCAAATGTACTCCCCAAACTTCCTCGAAAATCAGTTTTGACCTCCCCCAACTTCTTCTAAAATCAGTAGTCTCCTAAACCTCTACTGCCCTGACTTGTGTGTTGTCAGTAATTGGAATTTTGGACTTAGAGACATTTTTTTTTATCAACATAAAGAATGGTGGTTTAGTGATATATTGTCAAGAGCAATGATGTGTGGCTTTTTATGAAAGCTTAAGATAAAGTGTAGTTTAGGCTTCTCTTTCGAAAGTAACACGATTATCAGTTTATAAAGTCGTTTACCTGGCCAATGGGCCAAGCTTGTGGAATGAAAGCAACTCTCAAATATGAGAAAGAGGAATCCTTGTGTTTGAGTGTAATGCTAACTTGTTTGATTGCTTTTGATGCTATTGTACAGATAATCCAGTTGGCTAAATAGTTTTTTTTTTTATAATGTATTTCTGTTTGTGCATTGTACCTTTGTGATATTCTTTTCGCCTTATATAAATCATCTGTTGCACTGACAAAACAGGCTGAGATGGGAAATATGTCTTGCTTTACTGCTGCATGCTTGCTATACCATGTTGCTGGTTAAATATGTTTCTATTATTTTCCTGAGCCCAATCCAATTGTGATCCGCAAATTTGTTTTATGCTCCATAAGATTGATTCTTTTTTTTTTTCCCTTTATTTTCTGTTGGGGTTTTCAGTGAGGATGATATTGAGGACATTCAGAAGGTACATCTTAGATGCTCAAACTTTGGCAACTACATTTCATATGCAATCATTTATCTATTATTTATCTTATAATACTGCTCTACCAAGCAGGAGATATCAGTTCTATCACAATGCCGCTCGCAGTATATCACTGAGTACTATGGCTCTTATCTCCACCAAACAAAATTATGGATAATAATGGAATATATGGCTGGTGGCTCTGTCGCTGACCTAGTAGGTTACTATTATCTATTTCTTGCTTCATTATTACTTTTTCTCTTTTCTGTTTCAATGTCATCATTGTTGTGGACTATCCATGTGCTGCACGTTCTATAGACTGGTTAAATTAGGTAGAAGTTGTATTAGATCCTACACTCAGAAGCATGATGTGCAATATGCTCACGGTTAAAGATATTTTCTTTATACAATCATGTTCTTTTATCATGAATTTTATGCTCTTAATGATAGAAGATGAGATAAGTACTTTATTCTGAACTGTATCTTCTAGAGTATTTTTTTTTTAAAACTTTGAACTGTTTGGGCTTTCAAAATCACACTGCACATCATGCTCCGGGTGTCGGGTCTTGTATGCACTTTTACACGGAACTACATGTTCATTAATCCAGTGCTATTAAATTGTTTTGTTATTGTTCTATCGTGCTGTAATTTGTTTGCTTGATCCACGGTTGTACAACACCTATGAACAAGCTAATGCAATAACCTCAAGGTTGCTATATATGTAGCTTGAAATCAGATGCTTCTGTGATGTAGGTCTGTCTTCTCCTCTTTTTTGAATCTTTTGCTATGTCAACTCTCCAATTCAATTGTACTGTATATGTACACACCAGCATAGGCTTGGATAGTAATGAATTCAACTATATCTCCCATTCATTAGCACTGTACAGGAACGAGGTTCTAACAGAATGAGTTCAACTATTAGTATAAGGGAGAAACACGAGGAGCTTTTAGCTGGTAGGCAGCCTTGCATGTGCCATTTTTCGTTGAACAAATTCCAGTCATTGGCTGTTTCTGAAAATAAAAAATATATTGTAGAGGAAATTGAGTCTCTTTGCTACTTGTTTGTTCTTCTGGATGTTGGTGATGCAGTTAATTTTATCGAGATTCTGATGGCGAAGTTTTCTGACTCTTGCTTCAATGGAGAAAATTTTCTTGATCAGAAAATGAGGTTTACACATGATTTATTTGATTCTTAGTTCTAGGACTTACAATTGATTTTAGTTTTTGTATCCAATTGTTGCACCTGGAATCCAGTTTGTTTGGATTTTGTGGAGTGCTGTGGACCAACAATCAACTTCTGTTTGTGTTCGTGAAATAGACATCATTGTTATGTAGATGCTTGATGGTACTCGACTTGAAAGTCTATGTGCGAACCTTTCTTTTTTGTTTTGGTTACAGTGACTCAAGCAGTTAAGCTTAAGGAGATGGTTCTGTAATCTGTATGAACTCTAAAGCCTTTGGGGGTCCTTTTTAGTATTTGGTATACTGGTCAGGGTCAATGGAACAATTACAGGGTCCTAAACTAATAAGTGAAATATTCTTTTAATATCATTGCTCTATATTGGTTTAAGGAAACACATGCTAGTGTTGGATTCCTCTCACTGGTGTCATGGGGAAGTCATTAGTCCGTTTATTGACTTTTGTTTCTGTTTTTCGTTGTCCGGTGTAGGACTTAGTCCTCCTACTGGAAACATATTGTATTTGGCTGAATTTAATCATGCCTCTGCAGCTGCAGTCAGGTCCCCCTCTTGATGAAATGTCAATAGCCTGCATCTTACGTGACTTACTGCATGCTGTCGATTACCTTCATGCTGAAGGAAAGATCCATAGAGATATCAAAGGTCAGTGCTCTATTAAGTGGCCTTCGAGTTCTTATTTTATTTTGTTTACCCAAATAGGCCCTCTGTCTTCCAAGATCTTCCTGGTTACTGTAGCTCCATATATCAAGGCGAGGAGGAGAGAGAATGAAAGTAGGACCTTTTTATTTTTTCAGTAGGAGAGAGAATGTAGTGTGAGAGACTGAAATTAAGTGGGGCGAACTAGTGGGAAAGGTGAGGATAAAAGAGAAAGTACTGACCAAATTAGTAATCAAGAAAACGTAGGAATAGTTTCATGGAAGGGATAAAAATGGAAAGTAGGAAGAGCTTGGTGGAAATGGTGGAATTTGTATTGTATAGAATTTATTATTACTAGTTAGGGACCAGGTGCTACGAGTTTTTATATGTTCTGACAAAGTGAGGATTTTTATTTTGGCAGCCGCAAATATTTTGTTGTCTGAGAATGGTGATGTTAAGGTATCAATCCTCTCAAATACCTATGTTTAAATTTTAGAAAGCTTTGTTGCGGGAACATGGAGTATATGATGTTATTAGTTTGTCATTTTCTTATGCTTCTTTTGTCTTGTCTTTAGGTAGCAGATTTTGGGGTTTCTGCACAATTGACAAAAACAATATCACGGAGAAAGGTATTATGCGACGTGGAGTATGGCTCACTATTTACTAACCCCTGTATACTCATTTATCTGATTTCTGCATGCCTGCTGATAATGATTAATTTTTTTTTTACGGAGTTTTAGTTGGTTTACTATGTAGATGAAAAGGATGTAGCTAAAAGCGCCTTTCTCATAGGTTGCCTGAACATTTAAATTAAGCTTCAACTATAAGGTTCACAACTTATGCTCAAATGTTTTGGTTGAAATTTATACTCACCATAGGGTTCACAATTGCGACACCCTCATGTTTGAAATATGATACTATACTTCCAAAGATGTATCATTATGGAGACTGAAAGGGTTTTGGGGACAAAGTTTGTTTTGGGGACAAAGTTTGTTAAAGTTGCTTGCAAATCTGTTCTTTTCCTGCATTTGTTCTAGTCATTCCATTCATCATCCTACAAACCTACGCGTTGTATTAGGTCTTAAGGGAAGTGGTTGATATATTTCATAGCATATTTTGATTAAATTTTAGCTGCATTTGGAGACTGGATGATTTTATTTGTGTTATTTTGCGCAACCCATAAACTGTATCCTGTGTAGGCTTTTTAACCATCAGGCTTTTAAAGTTTCAACGGTTGAATTGGATGTTGAATTATCTTGAAGGACTCTGAGAATGATACCTTGATAATGTGGCTTCAAAATTGGAGTTTTAAGATAGAATGTTGAATGCTTTTGAGTACATGGTTTAACATCTTGAAGATGTTCTTCAGTTTTCTTATGGTTGCTTATTGTTTGAATCAGCATCTTCATTGTACTGTTTGTTTTGTTGATTACTTGTGCTGTTGTGCATGCCACTTTGTTTCTTCGGCAGATTCTATTTATAGATCACTAATATTGATCAAATATTTCTGTTAATGGTAGACTTTTGTTGGAACACCATTTTGGATGGCTCCAGAAGTAATTCAGAATTCAGAAGGCTACAATGAGAAGGTAATCTCATGAGTTTTTGCTTAGCCTTAATGATGTTATTCTTCTATTTATGGCGCACTGAAAATCCTATGCAGTACCTTTTTTCTTCATCTGCGTGTTTCTTTCTTTTTCTTGACAATTGTGGAAATTATATTTGCAGGCGGATATATGGTCCCTGGGCATAACTGCAATTGAAATGGCAAAGGGGGAGCCTCCCCTTGCTGATCTCCATCCCATGAGAGTTCTTTTTATAATACCTCGGGAAAATCCACCTCAGGTTGCTAAGTGCTTGTTAACTTAATGAATATACTCCCTCCGTCTTTTATTAGTTTACCCCTTTTGACTTTTGACACTATTCATATACATGACTTTGACTATCTTTTGTAATTTGTATTTAAGAAAAAATATAGTCATATGAGATCTTGTTGGATTCGTCTCAATGTGTATTATCCAAATATCAACTTTTTGTAATTTTTGCTTATCGAAAATTAGAGATATTAAGGTTCGAATTAGTATCTCGGCAAATGTTCCCCAAAGAAAGGGGTAAACTAATAAAAGACGGAGGGAGTATTAGATAAATAGAATAGCATATTCTCAAATTTTTATTCCTTTCAGTTCTGGTTACTTTGAATACTGTGAAGAAGAATAAATTTTTATATTCTTTTGCAGTTACAGACTTCCAATTGTGCCAATATGGCCATATCTATTTTCTGAACTCTCACCACATTTGGTTAGGGATAGATTTGGATTGATATTTGATAATTGCAATTTTCTTTTACCCATAAAAAGTTGCCTTTTCCGCGAGGAGCTAAAATCTTTTTTCCAATGTTATTTGTAGTTTATGTTTCTCCTTTTATGAGCATGGAATATCTGAGGTTTACAAAATCTAATATGTTTGCTTCTTTGATATGCAGCTGGATGAGCATTTCTCTCGTCCCATGAAGGAATTCGTATCTTTGTGTTTGAGGAAAGTTCCTGCTGAGGCAAGTTCCCTTTTAAGCAGCAAATACCTGATATGCTTTCCGTTGGCTTTTTGGTTGATGTTTCATGATACAAATTATATGGTTCAATATTGTTTATTGTTGTGTCAGGCAATCAGTACTTAGTTTTTTTCCCCTTCTGATTTCAGAGGCCTAGTGCCAAGGAACTATTGAAATACAGGTTTATTAGAAATGCCAGGAGAAGTCCCAGGCTTCTTGAAAGAATAAGGTGTGTTCTACTATCTGTGATGTAATGACTTATATGTATGTTACAAGTACCATACATCTTTCCCGTGAAAATTAGACATAGAATTGAAGTGGCTGAATTTATGAACTGGTGTGCTGTGTGCTTACTGCTTAGCTTAGGCAGTGTATTGATTTTCTCTTCTTTTTGTTGGTGTAGAGAACGCCCCAAGTATCAAATAAAGGATGATGGTGAAAATGTTAGAAATGGTTTCAAAGCTTTTGCTGAAGGTTCTGACACTGTTAAGGTGACCAGAGAGCCAAGAAAAGATGAAACTGTTCGAGCCAGGTGGGCTGAAAGTTTAAGTCACATACTTTGACTTTATCCAGTATGCCAGTTGACTGACATTGATTACCTCAGTAATCAGGGAAAAACATTTAGGAATGCAGGATGGGACTTCAGTATTGGAGGATCACAAAGTACTGGAACAGTTCGAAGTGTGGTGAGACCACCTCCAGTGCGGGCAAGGCGTGAAGACAATTCAAATAGTGAGCCTAGTCCAAGAAAAACTTACGATGGTGACAATCAATGGCTATCTGGATCAGGAAATGGGCTGTATGAATCATCAGAGGTTTCCCTTGGTAGATACTCCGGAGACGAGGAAAAACAGAATAGTTTCCCTGAATATGTACGGTTATAACTCTCTTTTCACCACCCTCTTTCTTGAAATCTGCATTTTGTTGTCTGGTTGCTTTGCTTGCATCATGTGCTTTTCTGAAGACGCTGATAATATTCGAAGTGAAAATGAAAAAGGTCAATGAGGATTTTGCCTATAAATGCAACTGGATAGTGTTCTAGGATGTGGCACTCTGTTGTATAAATGGTTTATATATTCAGTTATTCAAACTTGCTTTAATAACATTGCATCATATTTTATCTCATTATTCAGATTCAGTTATTTCACAGGAAGGCACTTTGAAAAGCTTTTTCCCCAGACATCGAATCCCTTTTCTGTTCTTTCTGCTTGTTCTAAATGGATATTAGTACAGGCAACAATTTTTTTCTGGTTCCAAACAAGTGTACACTATTAGGATTATTAGCCAATGATTTTATGGAGTTTTGGCCCTCTAGAATAGATGCCCATGAATTAGGCTGCAACAAATACATGCTTTGAGGGTAAATTAGGGTGATGGAGTCTTTATATTCTATGTATTTTAAGGAAAAGTTCGATATCTAATTCTGATTGATTAACTTCTCATTGATATATGGATGATGTGAAGGGATAAGAAAGCAAATTTAATGCATGCACTTTTCTGGTTCATCTATGACCTTTAGAATTGATTTAGGATAGTTCAACATGAGTATACATTTTGGATCTGTCATTTGATTATTCTCCCTACACCTCTTCTGTTTTGCTTCATCACCGAAGAAATGAAGTCATACAAGTTAATTCCCTCTTTAACAGGAAGATGGGTCTTCTACTGGATCAGGAACTGTTGTTGTAAGAACTCCTAGGGGACGACATTCGTCTTCTTATCGCAGTGATCAAAGCACACCTGTAATCATAATTGTTCTATTTGATGGCTAATATAGATTTATCCTTTTTTTTTTTTTACCTTGTACTTGTTTGAGAAGCTTTTCCTCCATGGATAATGCAGTCTGGCAGCACTTATGCCTCTCATGAGGATGCCTCCACTAGTGGCACTCTTGTTGTTCGTGGCCAACGAGATGACCCAGAATCTCCTCGAACGCCTAAGTCAAGACTTGGGATGCCAGAGAGAAGTTCTACCTCCTCTTTTGAAGACAGTGCTACTAATTTGTCTGAGGTTCTTTACTTATCATATAATACTCTTGTATTACCCTCTTTTTCATATTTTTAGTACGAATATCATTATTAGTTTTTAGCTTTGGGGAACTGATAAATTTTGTATTACTTCCTCTGTTTTTCTATAATTGTACTATTTGCATTTTTACACTAATCACACATTCCTTGACCATTTTTTTGGGATTTATATCTAAGGGGAATATTGTCATGTGGCCATGTGGGATCATATTATATTAGTGATATATATACTTCCAAAATATATGCTTTTTAAAATTTTACAAAAGAATAAATGAAGATATTAGTGGTATATTAATGCATGAAACTCTAGTTGGTATTATTGTAAATGCATGAAACTCTAATTGGTATTATTGTAAATGCATGAAACTCTAATTGGTATGATTATAAAAAAAACGGAAGAAGTATTTGTGAACGTTTTTGCTAAGTTTGGGATCCTATATCTTTGTCTTGGTTTTTGGCTCAAAAGAAGCATGATAATTGGCAAAGTATTTTGGGCCTAAACTTTTTTTGTAAATTTGTAGTTTACTTTTCAGGAGTAAATTTCTGGCAAATACTACGTCCACACCACAAAGAATGCAAAACTTGCATATGGCACGGAGATTTGGGAGGGAGTTGGTTGTAGGGGGTATTGTGTTAATATTTCTGTTAAAATAAGGAGAGAGAAGAGTGGTTTAGTGTAAGTGGTCCATGTGTAGGGATGTCTTTTTTCCATATATAGAAGCGTTGCCATAATTAAAAAACTACTAAAAAGGCAAGTGTTGCATTAGTTTTGGAGCGGGAGAAGTGTAATTATACTGCTGTTTTGGCATACAGCCTGATATTCTCTTGTTGTTTCAGGCAAAGGCGGCCATGCAAAAAGGTTTGAAGAAAGGTGTTAATCGGGAAAGGCCTGTAGTGAATAAAGCCAGTAAAGATTTGCAGGAAAACAGAAGAACAGATCAAATTTCAAATAGTTCCGAATCTCCTAGGTACATCTGGAAGTTTTCACTTTTACTTGTTGCTAGTGTACCTGTTTGCTTACAATTGTCGCTGTTGTTGTAGGGGTCGTGACTATCTGGATGCTCAGAAAACTTTCTTGAGATCACGTCCAACAAGCGATGATGAAGAAAATGCAAAAATTTCAACTGTGACATCATCTGCTTCATTATCTGCCCTGCTCATCCCTTCAGTAAAGGAGGTTGGTTTTGATTATGTTTTTTCACACACCATTATTATCATGTTCATTGGTGGTTCCCCAAGTGACAGTTTGCTGTACATATGACTATAATGTGGCTCAGCTACAGCCATCTGTAGCTTACTGAGAACCATCAGGAATGTGTCAGCTGAGGTTTCTTTGAAGGGTAGTTTTATACAACTATCCGATTCTTTAACACTGATTATTTTGTTTTCATATGTTAGAATCTTTCATGAGAATCTTCACAAAGTAGTTTCATTATATGAGTTAGGTAGTTGGTGATGACGCAGAAGGGTATGGTCATGCTGTAAGAAACACCCTTATTGATATGGAGCGGACAAAGCCCGGTTCTTCCGAAGTCCTTGTCAGCAGGCTGCTCCATCGGCTTGGAAGGTACAAACGCTGAGCTTTGTGTATACTTAGTATCTGAAATCTGAATGGTTTAATTCCATCATTGCATCATCCAAATACATGTCACGTTTGCAGTTCGAGGGATCCTTCTCTGAGGGATCTGCAGGAGCTGGCAGTCCACATCTTCTCTAGGAGCAACAATGATCACAGTCAGAATATGTTATCAGAAGCTGATAGCAAAAAGAAACTACAGGGCAAAGAGTTCCTTTCAAATCCTAATATAAGCCCTCTTGCGAGGTTTTTGCTCTCAAGGCGAGTCTAGATTCTCTTTGTTTACTGTTGCGTTGATATGTGCGCTAAATCATATGAAGTGCTTACCAATTTCACTATCCAAATGCAGATGGCATGGCCAAGCTTCTCACGATTTGAATCCAGCATAGAGGAAATCTTGGCTATATTTGCACATAAGCATTTTGTTGTGCTTTTTCTTAAGACAAGTTATTTTTGATTGGTGTACATAACGGGTTCCCTTTTTTTCATTTATTTTTCTCAGCAAATTTGTTTTCCTTCGTTTTTCAGCGATCGTGTTAAAAGCATCCTCATTCCTGTTAACGAATTAGTATAGCTAGCGTAATGGTGTATACTTAATATAGATTTTGTTGATGTACATGTTTGCACCATTATTTTAGATTTGTCGCCCATAGTTTTGACACTTCTCGTGAGGTCATCCTCTTCTGAAACCGCGAGTTTGTTCTAAATACTAAGATTATATTAGAGAGAAATTGAGCTACATCATGAGATTTTGCTGCTACTTATCTCACTTTGGGATGTAATTATGTTAACGTATTTTCTTTTCTTTGTTTTTTTTTTTTAACTTCCTCGCCCTAATGCTTCTGTCTATGGAATTTTACAACAATTGAATTAACGTATTTTTTTGAGGGGAATGAATTAACGTTATGATCATGTTAAGTTAAGTAAACTAAAAGCCACGACTAATTAGTGATGATGTTGATATAAAGCCTTTTCTTCAAAATTAATTTGGTGAATTTAGTTGAAGAATCAAACTAAAATCATTAGTGATTTTTTTTTTGTCAAACAACAAACAATATTTGATCTTCAACATGATTCTCATTGATATAGAAAAAAACTGCACAGTTAAAAACACGTGCAAGCCCCCTCTCTCTAAACACGTCCAAAACCTAAACCTAAATCTCAGTCGTCGCCTACTGCTCTAGGCTTGTCGGTAGTTGGTGTCCAGTCTCGTTGCTGTCGAGCCTAGCCCCGTTGGTGCTTCATAGGTTTAGCGTCAGTTTTAGGATAGTTTTTCCCCTTTTCCTGTTTTCCCCCACCCAATCCCACGTCGCCCCTGCCCACTGTTCCCCCACGACGCCCTACTTCCGCCATTTCCCCTCCTCTTTCTTGTGCTTCAACCTCCCCTTTCCCTTTCCCTGCTTCCTTTTCTCCGTCGCACCACCTGCGGTCTGTAGGTTTTTGTTCTTCTTCATCAAATTGCGTGCCGGTAACTTTCCCTCCCCGGCTTTTTAGCTTGTCACAGTAACTGTAGTTCCCCCTCCTCATCCCCTTGATTTATGTGTTTCAAGGTTTAGGATTTACGTTTTCCTTCCCTGCTCCCCGGTTCGAAGCTAAAGTAGTTAGTTTCTAGGTTCCCGTTCCATTGCTCTAGTCTTGAGGTTTAGAGGTTTAGTGTCCCCTTCCTCGTACCCTCACTAATGTTAGTTATTGTCTGTTAGCCTGGCTCGTTAAGGAAGCAATAGTTGGTACGTGTTTCCTTTCCTTGTTCCGTTTAGTGTCTTAGTGCGTCTCCCCTTCCTCGTCCCCATTCGTGTTTGTTGGCTTTCCCTTTCCCTTCCCCTTTGTCGAGTTACTATCCTTACTGTCGTCTGAGTGTCGGCTTTAGTTGTTTATTTATCCGCATTCTTTTTTTTGGTACTGAGTTGTGTTAGTATGAGTTTGTTGTTTGCTTACTCGATCTGCTTGATAAATTTATTAATTGCTGGAGGTGGTCCTTGTCTTCAAGGTGTTGGGTATGATTTGTGTGGTTGGTCAAGGTTTTTGCTGTTGCTTTATTGTTTTTAGGATTGATGTCTGGGGTTTGTTTTCTCCGATTTTGAAAATAAGATGATTGTTCGAGATCTAACAATCATTGCCTTGACAAAAGATATGTGAAGGCGGCTCCCCAATTTGGGTTTATAGCGTGTCAACTCAATTGAGCTTCTCCTCAAAGGAGAAGCCTGAAATACCCACTCAAAAGGGTATTGAGTCACAAAAGGAATGTGACTCTTCCAAAAATCTCATGTGGTAGAAGGTCACGTGAATTGGTCATGTTGCGAGATCCACATCTCGCTTGTTCTTTGTTGCCTCGGTTGTGTAATCAGTCCACTCCTCCCCCTACTTCCATCATGTTTATGGCGATTGTCAACCACCATCAGAAGAGCTCCAACATAGTTATCCAACATCATAGTCCTCCAAATCGAGCAATTTTCTCCCGGTCATTTATGTTATTGTACTTGTTATGTAAGAGTAAGTAATGCTCAGTTTAATTAGTTTCTTTGTTTTTAGTATGGATGTACTATCTTTAGTGTATAATTGTGTTTCTAATTAATGCAAATTTCATTATCAATTTTTCTTTTTGGTGAATTACCGCTTTTAGATAATTAAAATTTTCTTGAAAAGTTAACCGTTGAGATATGGGTAGTAATGGATGTTGAACCACTAATATGGTGATTGATGCGTATTTCGGAAAGGAGAAAGACCCTATTGAATTAGCTTTTTTGTAGATCGCTAGTTCAACTAGTATGTCAGACGCTTACAATTTTTAACCAACATGTAGCTGAATCTTTAAAAGGAAGGTGACTTCTAATCCCAAAGAGCCCTCAGTAGTCAGCGGGTTGATATCATGATCTTTATTCTTTAGGTTAAAAGGAGCATCTTTTACTATTAATCTAAGTACTATGGAATATCCCGTGTTTAATCAAAAACTAAAACTAAGCTTTATTAATATATTTAGTTCGATGAAAAACATGTTTATTGGGTAATTTCTTTAAATAAATATTTCCCAAGAGTATATAATACCTTCATCTTGAGAGTTTGAGAGAAGTGAGAAAATGAGAATGTTGAGAGAAGATGGATGAGATTATTTTATGATAAATAACTCCTCGGAGAGAATAACATAATCTGTAAGGGGGTTATTTATGATAAATACCTCCTCATAGAGAATCATTTTAATAGATTAACCCCTCGTACAGGAGTATTACATATGACCCCTAAGGCCCTAACCCGTAAAAAGAAAAAACATGACCTCCTAGTATATTTTGAATAATCTGACAATAAATTTGAAATTACACAATTGAGTACTCACCGAATTGTTGTTATTATTGTTTATTAAAGCGGCCTTCATAATTGAATCCCGATTATAATAAAAGATCGGAAGCTAAGAGTACTAACGTAGTTGAGGAGAAAGTATTCATGGTGAGTGGAATTATATTATCAAATTTAACTTATAGGTAGTTAACATAGAGGATAAAATTTTTTGTTATAAATATTTAGTAGTCCTTCCGTTTCAAAGTTCTTCGTATTTTGACCAACTTTCTGTTACAAAAAAATTTCAAGTAGAAACAACAAAAGAAAATAGATGGAGTATAACTTTTTTTCTCGCTAAGTAAGAAAAATTATCTAACACCAAAAAACTCAATATACAACCTAAGTTCTACCTAGAAAAACTGAACCAATTAAGTTGGACCCTTCATATAGGGCAAGCAACAAACACAAACTATACAATATCTGCTTTTGAATCCTCAAACCAATTCTTATCTGAAACATAAATCTTCCTAGGCAGTATTAAACATATTCTTAACAGCAACAAACTGTGTATATGCTAGAGCACAGTAGGCTGTAGCAATAACTCTCCTCTGAAACTGTGCTCGTCTTTTAGACACGAAGATCAGCAACCTGTTAAACCAATTCTGGGAGTGAGCCACCCCAAGCCAGCTTTGCACCATCAACATACATTGTTTAGCAAAAGCACATTAAAAAAAAAAGATGTCTATGAGATTCCTTCCCAGAGCATAGGATACAATTATCATCACTTCTTAAATCAATACACTTCAATCTGTCAGCACTTCTGAGCCTTTCTTGCATTATAAGCCAAGAGATAAACCTTGTTTTGGAATTGGCAACCTATTCCACAAATATCTGTCCCAATGCACCTTATCAACATTTCCAACAATTAGGAAT
This sequence comes from Beta vulgaris subsp. vulgaris, assembly GCF_026745355.1. NCBI lineage: Eukaryota > Viridiplantae > Streptophyta > Magnoliopsida > Caryophyllales > Amaranthaceae > Beta > Beta vulgaris. The sequence continues at coordinate 12,688,629 of NC_079205.1, read as the reverse complement.
GGTTCTTGGCCCATGCAATCACGTCGATAGAATAGGGCCTTCAAAATATGAGGGCCTCAAAATATATCTATTTTTAATTGTTTGAATATTAGACAAAAGAAAAAAACATTTGGATCAATAGTAAAAATGTAAGGGAAGTAATAATGAGAACATGAAATTAATCAAAGTTTTGTTGTTTAAAGTTTTGAAGATAGTCACCATTAGCCAGCTGTAAATACGATTCTTATACTTTTATCTTTTTTGAACTACAAATGAAGGGCCTTATTAAGAAAATTGTACAGGACCCCCATTATTTTTCCCATATTTGCCTGGTGCTATGATTGTATATAGAGTTTTTTCCCCTTATTTATATGCTAAAAAGGATGCTTATGATGCTCTTAGGAGCCATTTTGTACTAACTTTCTCCATCTAGTTGTAGTTTACTGTTTTGTGTCGAATTGCAAGTTTTAGGGAACTATTCCCTATTTTCCATCTGTTATATGATCACTACACTGGATTGGAGAGGGTTGATACTGAGTCCTGAGGTCTCGACGACACTTTTCGGGACCCTTGAGCAAAAGAAGAGCTGGAGACTTGGCACTTGGAGCCAAGAAACGAGGAAAAGAGACCTGGCTCGATCCCATCGGGCGGTCTAACTCGATCAGGCGCCCAAGAGACACATGCAACCTTTGTTGTGGACCCGATCGGACGTTCACGCCCTGTCGTAATTTGCTATTGACGTCCAATCGGGCGGCTCGGCCCGACTTCGTCGGGCACCCATGGAGCTGCTGTCGCGCACCCTACTGAGTTTACAGGCGGCCCGATATGATCGGGCGAGTCGGCCCAATTGCATCGGGCGCTTGTGTTTTTCATGTTGTTCCTACTGCTTTTGAAGCCCGATTGCACAGGGTATACTTGGCCGGGTCGGGCGACGACCCGCCACACGCTTAATTATGAATTCCGAGCTACTTTTTAAGACTTTTTCTTATTGGTTTTAGGACTTGAATAGATAGCAAAATTAGAGTTTCTATTATCTATCTTAGTTTTAACATTAGTTTTCTCTAGAGAGTGATTTAAGAACCCTAGTTTATTGCGTTATGCTTTCAATTCAAGATCAAACTTTTGGTCTTTTGGATTATTCAACAGTTCAATACAATTCGTCAATTTGGTAATCTTTCTTTATTACTTTCTCTATTGTTTATTAGATTACTTTCTTAGTTATTTGCAATGTTTCAAAGTATGTGTTTTTATATTGATTTTGTTATTGCTTTCATAATTATGAGTGAGTAGTTTTATTATTTCTAGGATTGTGGGGTTCTATGTATGCAATAAGGGATTGATAGATTAGTCTAATTGCCTTATATTTTAATTGTTTCCTGGGGTTGCATCGTTCATGCTAGATTTATAAGTTAGGCCTGATTTATATTTCTAATATCGCAATACTTAATCTGCTTGGAGAGGAGAGATATCGTATAGGCTTTCAATCATTAGGCAAAGTGGCTCTTGACCATGCGAGAGCGGCTAGGTGATCTTTGAGGGAGGTAATATTCGAGAGAAATTACATATGCCCTAGATAATTTGACTTATTAGGTGGTTGTTATTCGTTCCTGATTTCCTGAATTGTATGCATAGCGATCCATAATCCTAGTACTTTATTAATTGATTTATACCTTCGTGTTTATTTCTGTTATTTGCTTAGTTCAGTAACACAACCATCTTCAATCTGATTTTTTTAGTATAATATTAGAGTTCATATATAATAATAAAACTTTCTAACCGTGGATTCGGTCCTGACTTCTCTGACTACTGGTTAGTGGACCTTATGTTATTTTTTATTAGGTGATACGACTTTAACCTATAATTACCCGACTCCTGCCAACAACTTCTCATAGCATTGTTTTATAGAGAACTTAGTCATGTTCCTAAGATTAGTTTCATTGTAAATTAACTTAGCTTCCTCCTTCAAATTACAATTTTGCTTCAAATACCAGCTGCACCCTGATTGGGGAGCATAATTCCACCAATTTTCTTCCTTGACATACACAACATTATTGACCCATTTGATACACAAAGTATCTTGTTTACTTCATCATAACAACTTTAATTCCATAATTGAATTTTTCTCACTCCCAATCCACCTGCTTCTTTTATCACAACAAACTCTCCCCCAAGCTACATTTTCAGCCTCATGCTAAATAAGTACCATGCCATAGGTAGGCTCTGCATATTTGTTCAATTTCCTACAACACTGTATGGGGGAACATATAAACTTGTGCCCAATAAATCTATATATTTGAGAGCACAAAGTTTATAAACTGAAATCTACCAGTATATGACAAGTTCCTTGACTACCACACCTTAATCATGGCACACATCTTCTCTACCATTGCATGACATTCTGAAATAGACACCCTCTTTGTAGAAATGGGAAAACGAAGGTATTTAAAAGGCAACTTGCTTTGCCAAAACCTAGAAGCATCTTTAAATCTTTGGATGTCATATTGGTCAACACCCACTGAGTAAAATTTAGATTTTATTTCATTGACTCTTAATCCAGAAGAATCAGAGAATAATTGAAAAGCTTGAAGCATCAAATGCACGGAAGGAAAATCACCTTTACAACATGGTATCACATCATCAGCAAACACCAAGTGGTTAAGCTTGATATTTTTACGTCAAGGGTGAAAAGAGAATTGATGAATATTATTAAACACTCTCATCATAATCGTAGACATATATTCCATACACAGAACAAATAAAAGGGGAGAGATAGAAACCCCTGTCTAAGTCCCCTTTTTGCTTCAAAAAATCGATGCAAGGAGTCATTAATCATAAGAGAGAATTTAGAGGTTCTCACATAAACCATGCTAAGCTTAACAAAATGACTTGAAAACTTTAGGTGTTCTAACATTTCCCGATGAAAGTCTCAACTCTTTTCATATCTAATTTCATACGATACACTAGGCCTAGCTCTTTGTCCACTATAACGTCTCACAAAATCCTGACACACCATGATATTATGAACAATAAACCTCATGAACAAAACCTCCTTGATTCTCAACCATCAAATTAGAGAACGCCACAATTTTTTTTAAATGTATGTATTCTTCTAGATTACCTATCACACAAGGTAAAGGAACATATCTAGATCTAAATTAGAGCGCCTCATTAAAAGAGGATGACATATGAAACTTGCGTTTACATATCAACATAAGGTCATACAGCCCCCCACTAAATTAATACTTTCCAATAAACATCCAAAACTTTATTACTATAAGACATTTTACATACTAATTCTTTTTGTAAAATATAAGCAGTCCTCTGAATTTCATGCTCATATATATAATAGTATAGCCTAGTGGCCGGACCTTTTTCTTGCTTCTTTCTTTTAATAGTTAAGAGACCTTTTACTTTATTTGTTTTATTTATCTAAAATACTTGTTTGATTAAGTAATTAAATCAATTTATTTAGCTGTGCTATACTGTGGCTAAGTCAGGAGGTAATATAATACTACTAGTTGTAATTAGATAGAAGTGGGCCCCCAAAGATACGGTCGTGAGACCAAGGCCGGTCAATGCGGAGGGAGCACAGGACTTCAGATTGACAAGCATATTCAGTATGTATTCACCAAATACCCGACGATCTAATCCCACGCGCACTTTCAAAACGTTTACTTAAACATCAACTTTTTTATTCATTAGATTTTGCTCGTTTTGCTATTCGCCTTACAACAAAAATGAAGTTAGGGACACAACAACCAGATGTTTATATGAGCAGAATAAGAAGTTAATGCAAAGGGGAAATTTAAGGGAATGACACAATAAAATGGTGACGCGGAAAATCCCAATAAAGGTGGGTAAAAACCGCGGGTGGAGATGATTCCACCAATCCACTGTCGATGACCGTTGTCCAAGATGAACAACAATCATTACAAACTAAGTTCTGAAATCTAAGTACAAATGATTGTATTGAAACGAGAGTAAAAGTTGCCTATTTGTTATGTATTTTTTCTCTCGTGCATCAAGTGATCTTAGCTTTTTGGTAGAGTATAAATCTATTTTTGGGGTCTCAACCATCAGCTTATACTCTATCACGCCCCCTCACGCAAGAGCCCTTTGGGCTTGAAGTGTGGATGCAACACAGGTCTCTCATACCTGGCGCTAAATGTTTCACTTAGAAAGGAGGGGGTGGATGAGATTTGAACCCGTGACCTTTATGTTACGCTGGCTCCGATACCATGTCAAGGGACCAACTCAACCAAAAGCTTAAGCTGATGGTTGAGGCCCCAAGAATAGATTTATACTCTATCACTTTTATATGGCTTTTTCTTTACTTAAATACTACTAATTCTTACTAAATCTGCTCCAACGATTAATTGTTTGCCGGAATCCCGGAGATTCTCCGTTCAAGCCTTCTTTAATTGTAACCAACTCCTTATTTTGTGCAGCTACTAAGTCCCTTTTTTCCCGTTGGCAAAACGCGATCTAACTCAGCTCCATCTTTCTCGGACTGTTTGTTGAGCTTCATTGACTCAGTCTCTGTGTCATCTTGATGCGGCTGGTACTGTGTCACAACGTCAAAGTCTTTGAGTCGTTGCGTCAATGTCAACCTGAAAAATCAGCCATAACAGTTTGCCCTCAATTGTTGAAATGGGGATAGTCCAAGATCCATAAGACAATTGTTAGTCAAATACAAATTTTCATCAGATGTAAAACACAAAGGTCAATACAAATGTCAGTGCGTTAGAATGCCTGTTAACAGATAGGAAATAATGAGCAAGCAATTGATTTTGATAAAAATTATCAAAAGTAAACCAAGGGCCAGCGCACAAAAGATAAGAAAAAACCATGCAATTAATACTTATCTGTTGCTAATCTAATGATTACTTTTAGAGCTATAAAAATCGTGCCTAAGCAATTCAAACACACGCCATCTTTTTCTCTCTCCTCAAACATCCGATTTTACTATAGAATTCTCCGCTGCTTCTCGTCGGAATCGTTCTTCAATACCAGGTAAATTTTCGCTGTTGCTTGCACTTTGTTTCTCAATTTTTCTTTCTCTAGTCTCATTTATGACTCCTAATAGGCGTAGCATTAGGAATTTTGTAAAAAACCAAGAAAAATCGAAGGGAAAGGAGAAAGTGGCGGAGAGGAAAACTGAGTATGAGGTACACAATCCAATATGTCTGAGGAAGATATGATGAAATTCTTAGAGTTAGGGAACCTTCCAACCGACACTGTGATTAGGAATGTAGAGCCCCACGAATAACCTGAGATGTGCCCAAGCAATTGGGTGGTCCTCTATGAATATCCTTTTAAGATAGGTTTTCTCTTACCCTTCTCTCCCATAGCTAGGGACCTCATGCAAATTTATCAGATTAGCCTACAACAAATAATGCCCCAAGTTCGTAGGATCTTGAGCGTCGTTGATAGAGTGACGACGTCATGTGAGGAAGCTTTTACTCTTCACGGCCTATTGTTGTGCTACGAAATTAGGGTTAAAGCAAAAAAAGAATAAGCCTTCACGCCAAGGCAAGGCTAGAGACGTTGGTTGGTGGAGTCCAATCAAACGACAGAGGCTAGAAAAATAGATAGGTCTTTGTGAAGAGTCTTCTCTGGGAGAGATTGGAAAGGCGTTAATTGGTGGCTGGAATACATAAGGTTAGTAATGTTTTAATCGTTCATTAGCATGTCGCGTCGTTAACACTGTTCTTACAACCCAAAACTATTGACTCATTGCGACGAGTCTGCGCGGCTATGCGAGAAGTTTTTGGAAGCATCAGAGGAAGAAAGACAATTCAGGAGGATCCTTTTCGCCAATCAGAACAGCTGCTCATCCATGGCTACTGATAAGTTTTTCTTGCGTCACTTTTCATCTTTCGTCGTTGCCGTAAACTTCATAAGCATAACGACTTCTCATCTTTTATAGATTCTTCCCAATCGTGTCCTAGAGGCTCTATGGACAGTCAAGTGCTGGCGGAGACGCTACGCAGAAGAAACAGAGAAAGGGAAATGTATGATGTGACGACGTCTGCAACGACGATAAGCAAGAATAACACTACTGTCGTCTAATTGGAGGACGACGAACATGTAACTGTGCCCAAGGCGCGCAAGACTGAATTTATGGCTCCCCCATACAAGGGAGGTCCATCGTACACCGTAACGGTGCCCAATGACTTTATGTTATTGGAAAGGTCAATTTGGCCAGAGGCGGAAGAATTCCTTTTTCCTTGCGTTGAGGAGAGGACAAAAGAACATACTCTCCCTCGCATGATGTCAGATGGCCTAGAGCTCAACTTCCAGATTTGTTTTCTTTGTTTTTCTTTCCTTTTATTGACACTAGGAATAAATCACAACTGTTTACTTACCTTTGATTTTTCGTTACGCAAGCGTCGCAACACTTTCTTATGGCGAAGAAGGATATGTCGTCATTACTGAAAGGTCACCAAACGATGAAACTCAAGGCTGACAAATGCGAGCTCGAAATAAATGAAAAACAAGGACGCATAGTTGAAGAAAAATCAGGCGGATATGGTGAAGAAGGAAGAGACGCTGAAGAAAAACGGTAAAGATCTAGAGGAGATAAGTAAAAAGGCTGTCGACCTGGAGAAAGCGTCGCGCTGGAAATTAAGGCACTTCAGGCTCGGGTTGACGCTCAGAAAAATGAGCTACATTTGCTCGAAGCTGAGGTGACTACGAAGGTGAAGGCGAAGCTGATGTACCAGCATATGATGAAGAAGACTGCATCGTGGACACCACAAAAAGATATAGATCTTTTCCTTTAGTGCCTAGGGGGCATCAAGAATTTGATGAAGCCGGACGAGCTAATGGCTACAACAGATTCTCCTCGAAGTGTTGATGGAAAGACTACGTCCTGTGCTGCTTTTACGATGTCAGACATCCCTCCTGGCCTAGACACAGAGAAGGAATTGGCGGCTAACATTCCATTGTCTGCTGCGTCGATGGAAAAGGAGTCTTGCAAGACTCCAGACGCTTAGTCTTTAAGTCTTTTTCATCTGTTTGTCTTTTGAACCTTAGAATGTTTTAACATACTTTGCTTTGGGTCACTCATGAGAATGACTTATGTTTATGTCTTTTTGGGCCACTCATGGGAGTGGTCATAACTTTAGCACTTATGATTTTGGTCGTCCAGACTACAATTTACTTTGTTAATCTAAGTATTTATGCATTTAATGTATGTCGTTTTTCTAACATTCTTACGGCAAAATCAGGCGCTAAGTAAGCCTATCTTTGTCGCACAAGTTTAGACCATCTGTCTTCCAGGAGTGACAAACTTAATCATACGAAAAAAAAACACATGTACTTACTTGCGACAAGGAGGGCGGGTTCATAGAACACTACGGTTAATCGACGCATATTGTATTTAAGAGAGCCATAGTAACGAACTTATTGGAAAAGAAAGAGATCGTTGATGATGTCATCCATGATTCGTTGTTATTGAACTAGGAAAAGTAAATAGTTATTTGTCACGTCATTAGAATGTTACGACATTTGAACGATGATAAAGAAAACATCCTGAAAAAAATCAACACACGGTGAAACAATGTCGCTGAACATCAGCGACACTATGATGACAACCTTGTCATTTATTATCTATGAACATAAACAAAACAAAATGTCACAGATTTCTTAGCTAGAAGAAGTATCTTATAAGGTGAGTGGCATTCCAGCTATGTGGTACCATGCTTCCGTCGCGTCGGGTCAATTGGTAGGCACCGTTGCCAATGACTTTACTAATCTGGTAAGGTCCTTCCCACTTTGGTCCTAACTTACCAGCATTAAGCTCTTGCATATTCTGAAATACCTTTCTTAGTACCCAGTCGCCTTCGAAGAAAGACTTGGCTTAGACGTTTTTATTGAAACTTCATGCCACTGTTTGTTGTTGTGCTGCCATGCGAACTAGCGCTGCATCTCGCAGTTCTTCTATGGTATCCAGGTCGTTGAACAGCTCGTCAAGGTTCTGCAGCTCTGTCATTAAACCATATCTAGTAGTTGGGATACTTACCTTAGCTGGCAAGACAGCTTCGCATCCGTAGACCAGCGAGAATGGTGTTTGTCCTGTCGCGGTGCGTGGCGTTGTGCGATTTGCCGACAAGATAGATGGTAATGCTTCTGCCCATTTTCCTTTCATTGCAGTGAGACATTTCTTTAACGTGTCAATGACTGTCTTGTTGCTGGATTCAGCTTGACCATTAGCTTGTGAATATCCAGGTGTTGATGTTAATATGTAACGTTCCATTCGTCACAAAAGTGTTTCGTCTTGTCGCTAATAAACTGCAACCTATTGTCTCATATTATTTCGGATGGGACGCTAAACCTGCATATAATGTTAGTATATATAAAAGAAATAACTTCCTTATCCCGTACTTGCTGAAAGGAGTCTGCCTCTATCCACTTAGAAAAATAGTCAGTTAGTGCTAACATAAAGACCTTCTGTCCTCGGGCTGGAGGTAATTTACCAACTATATCCATTCCCCATTTCATGAAAGGCCATGGAGTTAAAGAAGGATGCAAAACTTCACAAAGTTTATGCGTCATACATGCGTGTCGTTGACAACTATCACATTTGGTAAGATACCTGATTGCGTCTTGCTTCATTGTGGACCAGTGATAACCCATACGTAATGCTCTAATGAACATGCTGCATTCTCCTAAATGGTTTCCGCATGTCCCTTTGTACAGATCTTCTAGGACTTTGTCCCACCGATTCTTTTCTAAGCAACGCAAGGAAGGACCTACGACTGACTTTTTAAACAACACCCCTTGGGTGATGACGTATCTTAACGCCTTGAAGCAAATTTCACGCGTTTCTGCTTTATCTGTTGGAAGTATGTCGTTAGTAAGGTAATCGTAAAATGGTTTTATCCAACTAATAGTTAACTCCTCAACAATAGGATTGCCAGTCGCTGCGTCATCGTCAACAGCGTTTAGGTCGTTGTCGCAAGCAACAAGGTTGTCCTCTTCGTCAATTTGAACGCACTCTTCTGTTGTCGCGACAAGGTTATTAGCGTCTTTAGTTATTGCTGGAGTTGTTAAGTGGATGATGGGAGCAGAATTGAAGGATACGTCTCTTAGAGATGATCCGAGATTAGCTAATGCGTCAGCTTAAGTATTCTAATCCTTGGGAATCTGCAAAAGGATTAAACATCTTACACTTTTCTTGAGTGATTTCTAGGTACAACATCATCTTGGAGTCCTTTGCTGCAAATTCGCCCTTGATTTGACTGACTATCAATAATTAATCGCTATATACTTTCAATGCTTTTGCCCCCAAGTCGCTTGCCAGGGTCATCCCTGCTATTAATGCTTCGTATTCAGCCTCATAATTTGTCGCTTTAAACTCGCAACAGATGGCTCGTACTATCTTGTCCCCTTGTAACGACTTTAGAACCATACCTAGACCTTCACCACGAAAGTTAGACAGATCTATCAACAAATAAGGTCCATGCGTCATGGCTAACTTGATTAATCTGTGCGACTTCATCCTCTGCGAGTTTCTCTAGCTCAAGGTTAAATTCAACCACAAAATCGGCTAACGCTTGCGACTTGATTGATATTCTAGGAAGGTACTGGATGTCATAGCCACTGAGTGCTATCGCCCACTTGCGTATGTGACCTGCTAATTCGGGTCGTCGCAAGACAGACTTTATCGGATAATTAGTCATAGCGACAACAATGTGAGTTCAAAATAATATCTTAGTTTTTTGACAGCAGTGATTAAAGCTAAAATGAGTTTCTCTAAGGACGAATACCTGGTCTTTGCGTCTAATAGAGACTTACCGACGTAATAAATCGGAAGCTACTGATTTTATGCTTCTCGCGTCAGGACGACGCTGACAGATATGTTGCTGACTGCTAAGTAGAGCTGCAGCGTCTCACCGTCGCAGGGTTTTGACAATAACGGAGGGGAGGCAAGATATTGCTTGAGTGCTTGCAACGCGTCCTCATGCTTCTGAATCTAGTCGAAACTTTTGTTCTTACGCAACACATCGTAGAATAAATGACACTTTTCTGCCAACCTTGATATGGAGCAATTTAGGGCAGCGACGCGTCCAATTAACTTCTACACTTCCTTAACATTTCTTGGAGATTGAATGTTGTTTAGTGCCTTAATTTGACCAGGGCTAGCTTCAATTCCGCGTTGCGTCACGACATAGCCCAGAAATTTTCCTGCAGCAATTCCAAATGTTCATTTAGTAGGGTTTAGCTTCATACTGTATTTGCAAAGGACGTTAAAGGCTTCTGAAAGGTGTTGGACGTGGTCATTCACCTGCTTTGATTTCACCTGCATATCGTCGATGTACACTTCCACAGTATCGCCTAATTGGTCTTTGAACATTTGGTTGACCAAATGCCGGTACATCGCACCTGCATTTTTAAGTCCAAACGGCATAACTTTGTAACAATAGATACCTTTATCAGTGACGAAAGCCGTTTTTCTTGATCATCAGGGTGCATTAATATATGGTTGTAGCCAGAGTATGCATCCATAAATGTCAGGAGCTCACGTTCTGCCGTGGCATCGACCATAGCGTCTATATGTGGAAGGGAAATAAATACTTGGGACAAGCCTTGTTGAGGTCCGTGAAGTCGATGCAGACCCTTCATTTGTCATTCTTCTTGCTTACGACTACAACGTTAGCTAGCCAATCAGGATACTTTACTTCGCGCACCTTACCTGCGTCAATCAGTATCTGCACTTCGTCGTTAATGATTTCATTGCGCTTTGGTGCGAACTTTCGTCGGTTCTGCTTGATCGGCTTGTGCTCTTAGTCAACATTGAGCTTATGCGTGATGAAGTCTAGAATGATACCTGCCATGTCTTTGTGGGACCAGGCAAAACAGTCTTTGTTAATTTTCAAAAAGTTAATTACCTAGTCGCACATTTCTTGCGATCGTTTCGCTCCTATTTGGACGACATGGTTTGGAAAGGATGGATCGAGCACCACTTCGTCTACGTCTTGCTCATCGGGCACTAATCCGTCCGCTAATTGCTAGATTAGCGCTTTTGGCAGCTTGACTGATGAGCTGTTGCACTCTCGTGCGGCTTTCTGTTCGCCTTTTATCTCTTGGACCCCGCATTTAGTGGGGAACTTCCGCGTCTGATGATATGTTGATGGGCTTGTGTTCATCTTGTGAATTCATGGCGTTCCAAGGATGATATTATAGGCGGATGGGCAGTCTACGACATTGAACCTGGTTGGCAAGTTGACGCCTTTGGCCAGGGTTGCCAGTGTGATTTCTCCCACAGTGTGCTGGGCTTCTCCATTGAAACCCACTAAGACAATAGACTTTTTAGTTATATCTTTTTCACATAAACCCATACCTTCAAGAGTGCTCTTAAAAATAATGTTGGCTGAGCTGCCTTCGTCGACTAGCATGCGTCGTAGCAAGCAATTGCTGACGGTCAAAGAGATAATTAAGCCGTCATGATGTTCCGCGTCGCACACATCATCATCGTCAAAGGTGATTGCCATCGCTTACAGTCTACACTCTTCTTCAGACCTGCAAGATTTAGGAACAGTGGATGAGGCGGGACCCTCTCTTGCTAGCCTTTTGACTGTGGAATACGTTAGTCCACATACATCAGATCCACCTGAAATCACGTTAATTACCCTAACACGCGTTGGTGACGTAGGTGGAATAGGTTTGGCTGGATTCCATTCAAAGGACGATTTCCTTTGTCGCTCAGTAGGTCTTGCAGCCTTTCTTGAGCATGAACGCGACTTCGCGTCGCAGTGCAATACATTCTTCCGTCTTGTGACCGTGATCATGATGGAATTGGCACCAATTGGTTTGATCTTTCTGTGCGTCTGCGCGATCAGTCTTTCGTGGCCAATGGACGGGCGCTCCGATCTTGGTTAATACATTTACTATGCCCCCGACATCGACAGAGAATCCATAAGATTCAAGGTCGGGATAGGATGGTTGCTCTGTCTTTGAGTTAGTTCCTGCATTGTCAACAATATCATTCACGTTATGTACTTGACCAGGACGGTTGTAAGGTTGGCTTCGCTAATTGCTCTTCTTTGAGGCGTAAAATTTGCGATCTACTGAACTCTCGAGTGCATAACGGCTAGAAATGGTGTTGAGGATAACATCATCTCACTAGTAGAATAAATGCTTATTGCTGCAGTAAAAAAGTGTCATATTGCTGCGGTTTTGCACGCGCAGCAATTAAGGGGGCAGCAATAGGTAATAATAATATTGCTGCGGTTTAAAACCGCAGCAATATCTACAAATATTGTTGCGGTTTTTAGGCCAACCGCAACAATATTATTATGTATTATCTATTTAACAGATAGTATTGCTGCGGTTTTGGGCCAAAACCGCAACAATATGTCCAACTATTGCTGCGGTTTTGGCCCAAAACCGCAGCAATAGGTCCTGGTAACCAAAAAAAAAAATTTATTTTTGCATTTTGCAGTCACATTTGAAAGATTAAAATCAGGCAACAAACCCATTCACTATCCACCAATTCGCAAATGAACTCAAAATAAAATGACATATGAATCTCTAATATATAAAAACAAAAAAGCTAGTTACATAAATAATACAAAAAAATTAGAAGGTAAAATAAAAAAACAAGAATTACAACTAAATAACTAATTATAGAAAAAATATATGAAAAAAACAAGAAACTAAAAATAAAAAAAATCCTAAAATAAAACTGAAATTAAGAAACTGAAAGATCGCCCAAAATATCGAAGAAACTCGCGACCTACCGCGATGACCGGCGCCAAGAACACCAGCGAGTGTTGACGAAGAGCCACGAGCCACGAGTGTTGACGAAGAGCCATGAGCCACGAGTGTTGCGAGGACGAACAGGAGATCGACGAAGAACGAACCACGTTTCGACGAAGAACGAACCAGATTTCGACGAAGAACGAACCAGATTCCGATGAACGACCGACTAAAGAACAAATGAAGGATGAACGACCGACGAAAGAACAAACGAACGATGAACGGTCGACGAAAGAACGAACGGAGGGCGTGAGAAAAGAAAACCCTAAATATTTTGGGCAACGTTTTTAAGTTTCAGTGGAACGAAAGAAGGGTCGACGAAGGACGAACTAACAACCGGAAGAGATAGAGAAGGAAGCGCTGGTGTTAGTCGTTGAGAACGACCGAGGAAGGATCGGTGAGATAAGAGGTTGAGAGCAGTGTGAGGTTGAGCGAAGGGTGAGGTTGAGAGGAAGTAAAACCTCGTGTGAGAAGTTGAGAGGATGAAAGAATGAGATTGAAAAAACCCTACCCGATGCACGCATACTGCATAGTTTATACTTTTTAAAAAAAAATATTTTTTAATGATATTGTTGCGGTCCTACGTGAAAACCGCAACAATATTAGCTGTACAGGGCCCCACATGTTTTTAAAATGATAACCGTTAGACAATATTGCTGCGGTTTTGGGCGGGAACCGCAACAATATTGTCAATTTCTATTTTTTTTATTTCTTTTTGCGTGTTATATTGCTGCGTATAGGTAAAACCACAACAATATCACCGTAGAAAATAGCATTTATTCTACTAGTGTCTTCTTCCACACGCATTTACGCCTTTGCTCGGGCTTTGACTTCTTCGAATGTATGGCATGGATACTTCGTCAGGCGATTGTACAGCTTCGATCGGAGAATCAATCCTTTCCTGAAACATTCGATAGCAGTTTAGGTGTCAAAGTCTTTAATACTAATCATTTCTTTATTAAATCGATTATAATAATTGCGGACAGATTCTCTTGGTCCTTGCACGACGCCATATAGATCACTAGTCTGCTTGTCCAAGCTGCGGCTGCCTTCGAACTTATCGTAGAACTTGTTGACCAAGGTGGAGAAGTTGATGATGCTTCCTAGTTTGAGGGATCCGATCCATTTAAGAGCGGGGCCAGTCAGCGTGGCTTCGAAAGATTTGCACATGCAGGCTTCCACGAGATGCCAGGTGATAGACGCTTGCCACATTCGCTGCTTATATTGGGCGACATGCTCGCCGGGATCGGTTGAACCATCATATGTGGCGATGAGAACAGGCAGGTTGAGCTTTTTCAGAAGTGCATCCTTTGAAATCCTTTCCACGAACGGCGACGCTACATAGCCATCAGGATGCTCGACAATACCGGGCGTTGGTTCCCCTGGAAGTTGGGACATAAGCTTCATCAGGCAATGATTTTTCTTTTCAATCAGGATCATTCGATTCGCCATAGGATCTCCGTCTTCTGTTTCATTGACTTTCTCGGGATCGTTCAAGGAGTCATCCTTTGCGAACTCCTCGTCGCCATCAGAATCGACGCTGTCGGAATCAGTGAAGGGTTGCATCATGATAGGGATATCCTCCATACTAGCACGATGCTTAGCTTTGGATGCCTTGGTTGAAGCTAACTCTTCTTATAGCTTCTGAATTTTTTCTTGGGATGAGGAGAAATCAGAGGACAAACATTCATTAGCTTTTTTCATCTATGTCATCTCTGCCTTCATTTGATCGTAGAGCTTTTGCATCTCGTCGAGATTCATTGCTTCAGGCATTTTGGTCGATTTTGAGAGAAAGCAATTGATCTGGCTGTTACCCCACGGTGGGCGCCAAATTGTTTATGCTAAAATTCGCCTTACGGCAGAATTGAAGTTAGGGACACAACAACCAGATGTTTATATGAGCAGAATAAGAAGTTATTGCAAAGGGGAAGTACAAGGGAATGATACAAGGAAATGGTGACGCGGAAAATCCCAATGAAGGTGGCTCAAATCCGCGGGTGGAGATGATTCCACCAGTCCACTATCGATGATCGTCGTCCAAGATGAACAAATGATTGTATTGAAATAAGAATAGACGTTGCCTTTTTCTTATGTATTTTTTCTCTCGTGCATCAAGTGATCTTTTATATGACTTTTTCTTTACTTAAATACTACTGCTTCCTACTAAATCTGCTCCAACGGTTATTTTCCGGAATCTCGGAGATTCTCTGTTCAAGGCTCCTTCAACTGTAACCAACTCCTTATTTTGTGCAACTACTAAGTCCCTTTATTCCGTTGGCAGAACGCGATCTAACTTAGCTCCATCTTTCCCGGAGCAAATAAAGTTTGTTGAGCTTCATTGACTCAGTCTCTATGTCATCTTGATGCAGCTGGTCCTGTGTCACAGCGTCAAAGACTTTGAGTCGTTGCGTTAATATCAACCTGAAAAATCAACCATAACATTACCGTTTCTAGAATTGACTAATTTGTTAATGCTGCTATAGACTACGCACTTGCTGTAAAATCCAGCAGAATTTGATGTTATTAATACCCAGATTTATGGAGCATACCTTGGTTTATTAGTAAAGATTGTGGGGGCTTTGGCACTTCATGTGAGATGGGAGTCACGACTCATAGGTGGTTTTTGCTGGGCTTAGTTTGCTGTTTTTTCAGTTAGTGAGCTTGGTGTTATTTTATTCTTTGATGTGGTAGTTGTGTTTGTTTCTAGTTCGTTTTAGTGGTGATACCGTTGAGGGGGCGTTTGGTTCATATAATGGTATGGGTTTGGAATCAGGAATGAAATTAAAGTGGTATGGGTTTGGAACTTGATACTTAATACCTTGTGTTTGGTTTCATTTAGGAATGAAAAATCTTCTTTTATTTGATACCTAGAGGTAAGGTATGAGCCATACCCACCTCCCCCCATGGGTTTCTAAACTCCATACCGTATGGGTTTGAGGTATGGGTTTAAAATATAGAAATAAATTAAACAAACACTAGGTATGGGTTTTATTCATTCCAAACCCGTACCTCATACCTAAAACTAGTGAACCTGTTAGAATAATAACTATGTAAATTTTATTATTATTTTGTCAATATTCTAGGTTAATTGTAATCCTTGTATTTAGGTAACAATATGTTAGTTTCCTTATGTATAGCCTAGATTGACTCCTAATCTCATGTATATAAACTAATTATGATAATGAGAATAATCAAGGGATTATATTCTTTCATGGTATCAGTTAGCCAATAATAGAAGATTCCTCTCTTCTCTCTTTCCTCTTCACGTCTTCCGCCTAGTTCCAGCCGGCCTCCTCACGTCTGCCATGGCTGGATCCAAATCTTCTTCTCCTTTTCATCCCGCTCTTGCCGTCTCTAATATTAAGAATAATATCCCTATCCCTCTAGAGATGGAAAATGTACAATATGCTACATGGGCGGAGTTGTTTAAGGTCCATGCTAGATCCCACCGGGTTCTGCACCACATACTACCACCTAAGACACCGTCGGAAACCGTCTCCACCGCGGCCGAAACGGAGTTGTGGGCTACTTTGGACGCTACTGTCCTCCAGTGGATTTATTCCACCATTTCTACTGACCTCCTTCACACCATCATTGAACCGGATGCCACCGCCATGGATGCTTGGAACCGCCTCCGAGATATATTCCAAGACAACAAAAACTCCCGTGCAGTGGCCCTAGAACAAGAGTTCTCTCATCTCTCAATGGAAGATTTCTCCACCGTGTCGGCATATTGCCAACGCATCAAAGAGCTCTCGGATCAACTCAAAAACGTGGGCTCCCCTGTGTCTAATGATCGTCTTGTTCTTCAATTAGTCTTCGGTCTCACTCCGGCATACTCTACTGTTGGTACGTTAATTCGTCAAACTTCTCCTCTTCCCTTATTTTATCAAGCACGTTCTATGCTTATTTTAGAGGAGGTCGGACTTGCTCAAACTAATACCACCGGCTCCACCACTGCTATGGTGGCTGCCACTAATGATATGGATGATAATAATAATCATGGTTCCCCTTATAATCATACTGGAAAAAAACCTCAAAATCGTCCTAATAATAATTCAGGAAAAAAATCCGGTGGTCGGACTGGTGGCCGCGGCGGCGGCCAGGGCTCAGGTGGTGGCCACGGTGGTCGGCGTGGCAGTGGGGGTCCACGACAGCAGGTACAGCAGCAGCAGCCATGGGGCCCGTGGCCATGGTAGTGGGGGTGGCAGTTTCCCCCTTGTCCGTATCCTTCTACAGGGCAGTGGGTTAGGCCCACAAATGTTCCCAGGCCACCGGCTATGCATTCAGGCCCATGAGTGTTGGGTTCAAGGCGTCAGGCCTATGTGACAGATTCGGGGCAGCCTATGGCCACTGATATTGAGGCCGCTATGTACACTCTTGGTCTCACACCTCCTGATTCAAATTGGTACATGGACACGGGAGCAACTTCTCACATGACATCGGGACAAGGTAACCTCTCTTCTTATTTTCAATTGTCGTGGCATCCTAGTTGGTAATGGTCAGTCAATTCCGATTCTTGGTTATGGTCATACTACCTTGTCATCCCCTAACCCACCTTTAGCTCTTAAAAATGTTCTTCATGCTCCCAAATTAATTAAAAACTTAGTTTCTGTTCGCAAATTTACCACTGATAACTCTGTTTGTGTTGAATTTGATCCTTTTGGGTTTTCTGTGAAGGATTATCAGACGGGAATGCGTCTAATGAGGTGTGACAGTCAGGGCGATCTTTATCCTCTTACCACCACTATCAATAATGCTTCACCCTCAACTTTTGCGGCCTTAACTCCTTCTTTATGGCATGAGCGTCTTGGTCACTCGGGACCATCTATTTTGTCATGTCTTCAGAAACATAATAATATTTCTTGTACTTCTTCCAGTAGTTCTAATATTTGCCATTCTTGTCCTCTTAGCAAGCACATTAAACTGCCATTTGTTGCCTCAAATTCTTGCACTATGTTCCCATTTGATATTATTCGTAGTGATTTGTGGACTTCTCCTGTTGTTAGTACTATGGGTCATCGTTATTATTTGGTCTTGTTGGATGATTTTACAAATTATTTATGGACCTTTCCCCTGTCTAAGAAATCTGAGGTGTTTTCCACATTTCTTCATTTTCGAGCTTCCATTCATACTCAATTTGAACGGGAAATTAAAAATATTCAATGTGACAATGGTACAAAATTTGATAATGGCCCTTTTCGCAATTTTTGTAACATTAATGGTGTTTCTTTTTGGTTTTCTTGTCCTCATACTTCATCTCAAATTGGCAAACCAGAACGAAAAATTCGTACCATTAATAATATCATTCGAACTCTCATGATCCATGCATCTCTCCCACCATCTTTTTGGCATCATGCTTTGGCCATGGCTACTTATCTTCTTAATATTCTTCCAAGCAAATTATTAGACTACCAATCTCCCCTCAAACTTCTTTACAATCGGGATCCTCTCTACTCTCATCTCCGGGTGTTTGGGTGTTTGTGCTATCCTCTATTTCCATCCACCACAATAAATAAACTTCAACCTTGTTCCACTCCTTGTGTATTCTTGGGATATCCTTCCAATCATCGGGGCTACAAGTGTTATGATATTTCCTCACGAAAAATTATCATAAGTCGCCATGTTATATTTGACGAAACACAATTTCCATTTTCCTCCCTTCACAAACCGTCTGCTTCATCTTATGAATTTTTGGATGGCAATTTAACTCCCTATGTTATTCATCACATGGCCCAACCCACTCTCCATTCCTCACCATCTGGACCCGGCCCAGCTGTGTCCCACGCTGCCAATGGGCCGCGCCCCTCCACTCCTCTTTCTCCAGCAGGCCCGCCTTCTTCTTTATCTCCTGCTGCCCATGGGCAGCGTCTCTCATCTCAGCTCACCACAGGCCCCACCCACTCCCCTCCTTCCTCTTTCCCCGGTTCAGTGGGCCCATCTGCCAAGCCCGATGCCACCTCACCTCCTTTAACCGCCCAGCCCATGGTCACACCTCCCCCATCTCCACACCGAGGCCCAGTCACCCGTAGTCAACGGGGTATCTTTAAGCCCAAACCCCTCTTTTCACTACATACCTCAACCCCTCGGCCCCCTACCCCATAACCCAGTGTTGGCTTTGCGTGACCCCAATTGGAAACTGGCTATGGATGTGGAGTATAATGCTCTTATTGAAAATAAGACTTGGGAGTTAGTGCCCCGTCCCCCTGGTGTTAGTGTGATTCGTTCTATGTGGATTTTTGCTCATAAAGAAAAATCTCACGGTTCTTTTGAGAGGCATAAAGCCCGTCTTGTAGGTGATGGCAAAACTCAGCAGGTGGGTGTGGATTGTGGTGAGACTTTTAGTCCGGTTGTGAAACCGGCTACCGTTCGTACTATTCTTAGCTTAGCTTTATCTAAGCAGTGGTCTATTCATCAGCTGGATGTTAAAAATGCCTTTCTCCATGGTGATCTGAAAGAAACTGTGTATATGTATCAGCCTTTGGGATATAGGGATGCCACTTATCCTGATTATGTATGCTTGTTGAAGGAATCTCTCTATGGCCTCAAGCAGGCCCCCCGTGCTTGGTATCAACGCTTTGCTGATTATTTGGCTACCATTGGATTTTCTCACAGTATGTCTGATCACTCATTGTTCATTCATGGCACCTCTATGGCTTATTTGTTGTTATATGTGGATGATATCATCTTGACTGCCTCGTCTGATGCATTACTTTAGTCTATTATTTCTCAGCTGAGCTCTGAGTTTGCTATGAAAGATTTGGGTGCTTTGCATTATTTTTTGGGCATTGCTGTAACCCGACATGCAGGTGGTCTCTTTCTCTCTCAGCGTAAGTATGCTGCTGAGATCATTGATCGTGCTGGGATGTCCTCTTGCAAGCCCTCCTCCACTCCAGTTGATACCAAACCTAAGCTGAGCTCCACCTCCACGGCTCCTTTTGCCGACCCCTCTCTCTATCGTAGTCTTGCTGGGGCCCTCCAGTATCTTACATTCACCCGTCCTGATATATCTTATGCGGTACAACAGGTTTGCTTATATATGCATGATCCTCGTGAAGCTCATATGCTGGCTCTTAAGCGCATTGTGCGCTACTTGCAGGGTACGTTAGACCATGGTCTCTATTTATATCCCTCCTCTATCTCCAAGCTCATTGCTTACACTGATGCTGATTGGGGTGGCTATCCGGATACCCGTCGTTCTACGTCGGGATATTGTGTTTTCTTGGGTGATAACTTACTCTCTTGGTCTGCTAAACGTCAGCCTACATTGTCTCGCTCCAGTGCAGAGGCTGAGTATCGAGGGGTTGCCAATGTTGTTTCTGAGTCGTGCTGGTTACGGAATCTCCTTCTGGAACTTCATTGTCCTATTCCGACTGCTACCTTGGTGTATTTTGATAATGTCAGTGCGATTTATCTCACTGGAAAGCCCGTTCAACATCAGCGCACGAAGCATATTGAAATGGACATTCATTTTGTTCGCGAAAAGGTAGCACGAGGGCACGTTCGAGTCTTACATGTCCCCTCTCGTCATCAGATTGCCGATATTTTCATTAAAGGTCTTCCTTTGATTTTGTTTGAACATTTTCGAGACAGTCTCAGTGTCCGTCCTCCTCTTGCTTCGACTGAGGGGGTGTGTTAGAATAATAACTATTTAAATATTATTATTATTTTGTCAATATTCTAGGTTAATTGTAAGCCTTGTATTTAGGTAACAATATGTTAGTTTCCTTATGTATAGCCTAGATTGACTCCTAATCTCATGTATATAAACTAATTATGATAATGAGAATAATCAAGGGATTATATTCTTTCAGAACCAAACACCCCCTGAGTGATTCTTGTTGTGTTTTGGAGAGGTTTGGTTTTTGCTTCTTTTGTATTTGTCTTTCTGTTCAAGGTGATGTACACCTTTAACTCTTTCAAGAGTTTTGATAAAATGAACTAAATTATCAAAAAAGAAACATAATAGTATATAAACAAGGTAATAACTTTATATTCTTTCCATGGACTTGGGTATTTCATGAACAAAACCAAACAAAGATATACTCCATGAATATGACTAACTTTGAGACTTTAATTCCAACATTAGGCACATTAATTTTGATTGTCATTATTTTTTTCTATTCAAGTAAGTACAATTTGGATTAAGACTGGTTTATATCATATAAGAACACATTAATTTTGATATATATTGAGGTCTCAACTTCAATTCCTCAACTAGATCATATAAGAAGATTTACCCCAACTCGTTCATGTGCCAAAGCTACAACTGGCATAGGAGAGCCTTGAAATAAGACCATGGGTTAGGTCCTATTTATTACTTCCTTTGTTTTTCTTATCGTTATCACTTATAATCTTGATTTTATTCATAATTAGAGATAACCTTCTCAATTTTTTTTTAATTCATAAGAAAAAAATATTGTCATGTGGGATCTTGTTTGATTCGTCTCAATTAATACATTATTAATATTCAATCATTATAATTTTTACTAATATATAATGAAAGATATTTATGTTCAAATATGTGCATTAGGAAATACGTACAGGAAAGTGAGAAAGATAAAAAACAGAGAGAGTACCTTTACAAAACTTAGCAAAATATTTCATCCATTACTTTTGATGGTCACACTTTGTATTTTGTTGTCAAAGTAAAAAAAAAATTGCCCTCAAGACTTACCTTTATTCTTTAATTGATTTTTTTTATGTATCACAAGTGTTTATTTCATAAGACATACTCTTAGTTCATACATGTGAGATTTGGAACAATTTCATGTCATTTTTAAATATTTTTCATGTCATTGTTGATATGATTTATGTCATTTTCCAGTAAACT
Organism: Beta vulgaris subsp. vulgaris; assembly: GCF_026745355.1. Classification (NCBI taxonomy): domain Eukaryota; kingdom Viridiplantae; phylum Streptophyta; class Magnoliopsida; order Caryophyllales; family Amaranthaceae; genus Beta; species Beta vulgaris. Next base: position 12,667,052 of record NC_079205.1, on the reverse strand, counting down.
TGTACCATTCTCCTCTACTTTATTATCATTTAGTTACTCTTTATTTCATTATATTTTACTTACTTCTATGTTATTTTTCAGCAAAATTGTGTTTTTTTTTTCCTATTTCACTATTATTTATTAACTCTTTATATACCTTATCATTATTACACAAATTAATATCATTTTTCATATAAATGATACCATTATTACTCATTTCTATGTCATTCTTAGGAAAGTTGTATAATTTTTTTCTATTTTCATTATTAGCAAGTTTCATATATTTGGATTGGTATCCGAAATATTTCATATTAGATTTGGATTGAACGTTTTGAATTTCGAATTATTTGATTTGATTTTAAAAAATTCAAATTAAAATATTTGGGTTGTAATTTTACTTTATTTATACGTGAGTTCCTTTGTAGCAAACCATAATAAAAGGTAGGGTTATTTTATGTTATATCCTTGTATTTTTTCAATTTCTACGTTGTACCTCAACCTTTTCAAAATTCCACACGGTACCCGCAAACTTAGCTTATATTAATGCACAATACCCCTACCGCTAATTATATGTCATGAATTTTGTTTACTTTTTACAATCCAATGGAACTAATCTAATTTGTAAAATATTCTCTCCTAAGGTTAAACTATGTATAAGTTAAATTAAGTCAACTAAATCAAAAAAAAAATAAACGATATTAACAGCGTATAAATAGCAATAAGGGTATTGTGCATTCAAAAATTTAAGTTAAAGGGTAATGTATAGAATTCAAAAACAGTTTGGATACAACGTATAAATTGAAAAAAACACTACTTCTCCAAATCCAATATCTTAATTAAGAATCTAAAGTTCGAATATTGTCGCGTGACCAAATACTACTCAATAAAAATATACGTACATGATACATTTTGGCAATTAGAGTTTTGGAGAAAAAAGATAGGTTTAGTCAAAAATTCTAAAAGGGGTGTTTGATAAAAGAGAGTTTTAGAGAGAGTTTTGGAATAAAAACTCTAAAAATGAAAAAGCTCTTATAAGGAGATTTTCTTTAGAGGATTAGGTAGAAATATGTTTAATGACTTTTTTTTGCCTCTAATAATACTACACATATGTATTAAAATATCTATAAATATCATTTTACACAAATAAATGGCAATAAGCTTTTAGTAATCAGTTAATTTTTACCAAACACATTTATAAAAAAAGTTGTCAAATCAATAGTCAAATCTGCTGAACAAAAAGTTAAAACTCTAACAACAAACTCTAAACTCTAATAAATAAACTTTAAACTCTATTTGCCAAACAGAGCCTAAAAGGTATTCCTATTAAAGGAATGTATTGGTTCATTTGAACACCTTAACTTCCATGAGGAGTGACAAAGCGCTCATAATGGGTGGGCAGTTTGTCCACTCATAATAATTTTTTTTTCCGAAAAGTTACCTTTATGTAAAAAAAGAGTTTATGATAAAAAATATAAAAAGGCAAGTTTTTGTCAAAAAGTAAACATTTGATATCTGACAAAAAGTAAAAGTTGAATCGATTTGTGTGTCTCGTTCAGCTTTTCCCAATAAAAAAATATAATTGGTTATTTATAAAAACCTCTATTTGTGTGTTCAAAATACAGATTATTGATAAATAAACCTCTGTATATAGAGGTGGCCACGGGTCGGGCTGGCCCGCGGGCAGCCCGAGCCCGGCCCGCTGTCCATAACATGGGCCGTGGGCCGTGCACGTTTGAGGCATTTGGAATTCAGCCCGGGTCCGGCACGAGCCCGTGAAATTGGCCCGTTCAGACCCGTGGCTGGGCACGTGGGCTGGGACTTAAATTGGCCAAAGTCTATAAGGATTGGGACTTTATTTTGATAAAAGCTGTGATTTTCGGGCCAGGCCCGCGGTGAGCATGAGCCCGGCCCGCCAGGCACGTGGGCCGTGCCGTGCCATGGACAAGCTTCCCATTTTCTCAGCCCGGCACGGAACGACCGAGATTAATGGGCCGAGGGCCTGGCCCGACCCGTAATACACTCAAGCCCGCGGGCCTGGCCCGCGTTCAGGCCCAGCCAGCCCGTGGCCAGCTCTACCTGTATATATGTTTGATACACTTGTTATTGATAAATTAACCCTGTTTGTGTATGTAGATATGTTGAAATGATAATATTGTCCGTGTTAAACATGTGATCTCTGCCAAAAAGTAAAAATTTGAACCAATTTATGTGTCACATTCAGTTGTTGTCCTCAAATAGAATTAATTATTTATAAAAACCATTAATTATGTGTTCAAAATACTGACTTTTGCTTCTATTTTTACGTTTGTATACTTATTATTGTGAGAGCATACCCAGTGGTTGGACTCTTGGGAGTTCATGAGGAGAAAGAGGGAAAAAGTAATAATAAAAAATAGGAGAGAGAGTACAAAGAGGAGAGAGAAGAAGATGAACTGGGCATTGGGATGGACCGTTCATCCCAAAAACTTGTCAGCCAAAGTTATATAAAGGTGGACATGTGGCAAGAGTATACTGGGTTAGTTAATTTGGTTTTACTTTTTTGGGGTATGGTAAATAGTAGGAGAGAGAGAGTTTGATGATCTTTTAAATCAGTCTAACCATTGGGAGTAAAAAAATAAGGATTTTTGGGTAAGTTGGGCGTAAATGAGGTGGAGGAAAGATAAAGTAATAAAATAATTGGTCACCCCTAAAATTGGTCTAACCATTGGTTATGCTATGAGTTGTCGACTGAATATGAGCGTTTTATCATTATCTAACTTCCATAGTGGCGAAGTGGAGATTGCTTACCCAATCTAAGGTACAGACATGAATTATAAAAAAGATTTTAGAATGGACAGATTGGTCTTAGACAAGAATGAGTTGGAGATGGTGTCAGTAGAATATGACATAAAAAAACCTCAGACTTATAACTTCAATGATTAGTGTGAATGTGGCAGCAGTAACATCAAGACTCTAGATTTCACCTTTGTCAAATTTTCGGTGCAAATCACCTCGTGAAATTTGTAGAACTGTCTAATTAGCAAAATAAACGTTGTTGGTTAGTCAATTAGAATTTAGAAACTCCATAACAGGAAAGTATTAGAAATAGTAATATGGTAGACTAATGATATAGCGAGTGAGAGAATGAGGGGAAGTTGCTGCGTGCGGGGACTATGGGCAGGACAATATCCGCAATTCGTGCGGGTACTTCTTTTTCTATTACTAACCATGCACCGACTCCTCTGCCCTCTCACGTGTCACGTGACATCTTTTCCTCTCCTTCCCTTTGTAAGACTTTATATATTCTATTGTTTCATACTTCATTTGTTTTACAATACAAGAAACTACTCGATTTTTAGGTACTTCTTCCGTTTTATTTTAAATGAAATATTTGCTTTTTTATGCAACTTAACACGCTTCTTTAATCATTAATATCTTTAATTATACACAAGTAAATAAATATAAAAATATTATAATTTAATAGTATGCATCAAGACAAATCTAACGAGATCCTACTTGATTATGTTTTTCCTTATATAATGACTATAAATGGGGGTCAAAACTGATCAATAAATAGTGTCATTTCACCCAATATAATGTTTCATTTAAAATAAAACGGGGAAGTATATCAAAATAAAATACAATAAATTCTGATCATTAAAATATCTAAGTATCAGGTAATGAATATAAGAAGTTGATATTTGTTAGATACATATTATGTCTAGTAATCCCAGCAACATTTTAGTTAATATTGCACTATTCATACACCTTATTTTGATTTTTTTTTTCACTGATATATATAAAAACAAAAATGATAATATAAAATGTTGTTGAATTTGTTTGATGAATATTTTCATAGTACCAAATTTTGATAATTTTTACAAATATATAATTAGAGATTCTAATGGTCAAAGTTGACAAGTAATTCAAAGTTTGTCACATATTGAGAAAAGGATGAAGTATATTGTACAAACGTATAGTCAAAATTAATTGATGAATTATGCAAAAGTCAAATGGCTGCAAATATTAAGAAATAAAAAAGCATAAATACATCGATTTTATTCTATTTATGTGTTTAATATAGTTTAATTAGTTCTCAATTTACCATTGTACATCAAACCTATATTGAAAATGATGAAATAAGAATAAAATAACCACATCAATAGTTTGGACCTATACCAATTACTTATAATAAAGAAATACCTGCTACTGTATATCAAATCAACTTTAACGATAAAAATAATATATATCGTATAATGCCATTCTATCAAATGTCGAAAACTTTGTGCACAAGTTAATTTATGGATTGATACACGCAGTAGTATAATTAAACTAATAAGGGATAAACATGTGCATATATTCTAATTCTAGTCAGTATTTGAAATTATCAAGGAAACATTATATTTGGGAAAATGTTCTTTTCTTTTGAGGAAAATTATTGGAAAATATTCTAATTGTATGCCTAATTAATTGCATTGTATAATTTCCTATTAATGTATTTGTTCTAAATTTAAATTTGGGGGATTAGGGGTTTGATACAGAATGAGTTAATCCACTTTGAGTCCATGGAGTATTTTTATAAATAAAAAATCAATCTGGAATTTTAACAAGATCTTTTCTAAAATTGTGATTATTTCTAAATGATCAATGCTTTTTTTGACATTACATAACTTTTATTACATATAAGTATATATTATTATGATTGAATATTAGTAAAAAAAAATATTTATTGAGACGAATCTGATAGAGTATAGATATATTCCTGGAGCCTCAACCGTCAGCTTAAGCTGACGGTTGAGGCCCCAGGAATATATTTATACTCTATCAGAATCAAACAAGACTCACATGATTATATTTTTTTCTTATCTATTAAGAAAAATTAAAAAAAATTCTCTAATTGTAAATAGTGTAAAGATTTTAAATGAACAAACTAAAAAAAACACGGAAAGAGTATTGCTTCATCATGAAGCTTGGGGAGAGCGTCAATATTCCATTACAACATTAAAATCATTCCTATTTATATATTATCAAAAAAAAAACATTAAAACCATTGTCCAAATTTTCAGGTACTTCGAAACTTTTTCCTTGATTTTCTTTTCCCCTGTTAAATTGTTTGTATCGTTGCGTTTATCCATCGAGGCAGAACAGCAATGCCAATATCATACTCAATAAGATCTTATACCAAATCTAACTCACAGAAGTTTTTCACACCTTTGACCAGAAAAAGATTCCATGCCAAACTTTTACGAGGCTATGAGCAGGCAGACGTCACACTATTCCTTGTATTCTTTGATGAAATCTATTGATTAAACTACTAAAAATAATCTTTGAAACTTTAAATAGTTGTAAGTCATCCTTAATTGAAAATATATCTAATTCTGCGTCTGTACAAGATAAAATTGTTTAAATGTCCTTTAAAGTTTAAATTGTCTTTTTTGTTATATTAAAATATTGTTCTTCTTTTAACACAAATTATTAAAATACACCGTCTATTTTTACCATAAAATTAGGTAAATCAAATTTTGTAACAAATTCATTCCATTTTACTTTAACCCAACACTATCATTGCACGGGTGCGATCATACTAACACTAATGCACCGGATCCCATTAGAATTCCGCAGTTAAGTGTGCTTGGGACAGAGTAGTACTAGGATGGGTGACCTCCTGAAAAGTCTCGTGTTGCACCCCTTTTTCTGCAAAAATCATTTTTGGGCCTTACCTGCAAATTCGGGCCGAGTTGACTTGTGTGAGGTTCTGGTCCGATTAGGAGGCATTCTCCTTACCTTAAAAAAAACACTATCCTTATACATCTTGGGTCAACAGTCATCCATTCTCTTCTCCCTCTTTTGTTTCCCTTTAAATCTCGAACTATATCAGACAATTATAAAAATAACCCGCTAGTCTTACTGAATGGATTAACCAAATGGATTAAACTAGTTCTTAAATGGATTAAATTAATTCCAAATGAATTGAAAAATGTGACTACTAAATAGCTTAAATTGGTTTGTGAATAGATTAAACTAGTAGCTATATGCATATTAGGGGTATTCATAAATATCTGACCCAATATCTGACCTGGTCGATCCGATTCGTGATCCGATCGATCTGATCCGATTTTTCGGATATACGATCGGTTTTTCTCGTTTTCGGATTGGATACGGATCGAAAATGTTCATTTTCGGGTGTCGAAAATGTTCGAAACATGGAAAATTTTCTGATATTCGATCAAAAATATCCGTTTTCAAGTCCGTATATACGAAATCTCCGGTGATACGATCCCAAACTTATTTTATGAACTTTTCCTTTGAAAATTCTTTTCTTTTAGTTTTCGGACACTCGATCAATCTGGTCCGAAAATTTCGGATATTCGAACTGTTCCGTTCCGAAATTTTTCGAATTGGATTTAAATCACATTTTTCTTGATATGAAATTTTGGATCGAATATCCCAAATGAACAACCCTAAATTGCCTATATTCGAAAAAGTGGTTCATTCTCTTCTTAATACTGAGTTTAGGATGTTGCCTAATTTTAAATTAAAAGTAGACAGTCTCATACAAGATCAACTGTTCTTTGAAAGTAGTACTCCTACTTATTGCAGTGCTATAAATATTTCAAAATTATTTAAAAGTTAAAAGCCGAGATAAAAAGCATTCTATCGATTATTTTTCCTAATGGTGTTTTCACCAGATATCTCTTAATTTTACGAAAATTCAGAGGGTACCCTCGCCAATTGCCATCCATTATCGAAACCCTTGAAAAACATACCCACAACCACACATCAACCCCCAAAATCTGCCCAGCCCACGTCCCCACCCCACCCCTGAAAATCGCCCAACCAACCCCTCTCCTTTTGCACCCTTGCTCAGCCACCCACTAACCTAACCCCAAAAACTTCATATGCACGTTGTATGGAGTGGAAGTTTAAGGATATTTATGATTGGTCAATACCTAAGCAACTTTTGTTGTCTAACAATGATTTACTTCTTCTTAGTGCCTGTTAGAAACTAATAATTGCAATGGCGAGGAAGAAACTGATTTCAAGGTTGTGCCATGGTAGGAGACCACTAACTTGAAAGCAATTACGCCCGACAATGTTGGTAATCGACACTGGCAATAAAGCTCCCCAAGATTAACACAACAACCGAAACTGTCACCACAAACAGAGTAGCCTATGGATATGAGTACATACCCAGGAAGAAAGTGAAGAGAAGAACAGAAGAGAATGAGTTTTTGTGTGTGTTCAACTGATAAGAACGACATTGATTTTATAGGAAGAAACTAGACCAAAAACGGAAGAGAGAAATCCGGGAGGATATTAAGGGATTGCCATAAATACTGTAAGGTTCAAAACGTTAGTGGAAAAAACTCCACCTGATGCAGTCAAAACTGGCCTTTCAGATGCGGTTTTGGTGCGCATCAGGTGGGGGCGCAACAGGTGACTAATTATTTTTTATGCGGTCCAAAACCACATCAGAAAATGATAACCTGAAGCGGTTTTACCTTAAAACCGCATCCGTAAACCATATTAACTGATGCGGTTTTAAGGTAAAACGACATCAGTAAATAATATACTGATGCGATTTTATGTGAAAACCGCATCAGATAATGTCAAGTAATGTCAAAAAAAAGTGCAGACCTGCAGTTTGCGGGTCTGCGCTACCACGTTTCATTTTTAGCTTTTCACCTCATGCTCACCGCATACTCCAACAACAACCATTTTACAACAACAACAAACAACAACAATTTTACAACAACAATTTTACAACAACAATTTTACAACAACAATAACAGAATAAATTACGAAAATACAAACAAAACGAAAATAAACTACGAATAAAACTAATAACACAATAAAAACAAAAATAATGTACAAATAAAAATTAGTAACAGAATAAAAAAGAAAAAATTACAAATAAAATTAATAACATAATAAAAACGAAAATAAATTACAAAAAAAACTAATAGCAGAATAAAGACAAAATTAAACAAAAATAAATTGAACGAAAATACTAAAAAAACGAGAATATAAATGAAAAAATATGAAACGAAAAAATTAGAGAAATTAAACGAAAAAACTAGAGAAATTAAACAAAAAAAAAATAGAGAAATTAAACGAAAAATCACTATTTTCAGATCTAAATTCGTTTCGTGTTTCCTTCGATCTTCTTTAGTGGCGCTTCGTTCTTCGAGTTTCTTTAATGGCGCTTGTGGATTCGACTATTTAGAGTTCGATTGTTTCGATTATTGAGGGGTTAGAGTGGTGGCGTGGCGTAAGAGTGGTGGCGTGGCGTGAGAGCGGTGGTGTAGTAAAAGTGGAGAGAAAGAAGAGTGGATCTGATGAGAGAGAGAGAGAGGAGAGCGTTTGAAGAGACAGACATAAGTACTGTAACGTTTAAAACCGTTACACACACACTCAGTTGGGGTCCGAAAAGATAGTTAAATTAAGTTTATTCCCCAAGGCCCATGGCCCTGGCCCGGACCAGGCGGGCGACGCCCACGCGCGTATGTGTTAGCAAGCCCAAGTCAAAACATGATAACCAACCAAAAAAGCGTCTCAAGTACCAACTCAATAAAATAAGAAGGGAAAGAATATATAAACAAGGGAGTATTCCCTCTCACAAGCAATGTGGGACTTTCGAGAAAGGAAGCTTTTCAAGCCTTGATTCAAACAGTCCCCCACAATGGCTCTGGAAAGCAAAAAGAAATTCCTGGGTAAGGAAAGGAAAGTACTTAAGCATCAATATCTTTCGATTTGAATTGATACATAGTGAAATGAGGCAACAACTTACTTTCTAGTGAGTGAATTTCTCTATCACCAGAGTTCCATTGAGACCCCCACAACACATACCTACCTTAAGATCGTGCAGTGTCTGCGATACATCACAAGCGCTTTATAGGCATGCAAATTCATTGGGTCTCATAAGTGCTCTAGAAAGACAATCCAGTCTTTTATAGAAGGCGGCTTAACCTCCACACTTACGTAGGTAGTCCATCAAGTGTTTCTCAACAACACCACCCCGAAGGGATATGGAACCATTAAGAGCAAAAATTCAACCCCAATAAATCCACCAAGTGCTTCTCAATAGCACCACCAATAGGCTATGGATTTAAAGGCACTACTACGCGACATAGGGATGAGAAATGTAGTTCAAGTTAAGATTCTATGGCTTCGGTTGACCAAAAACGGGTATCCACCGACCATAAAATTTCAACTAATGGGCTTTATCCCCTCTCCCTCGACAACTCTAGGAAAACTCTCCTAGATAACCCCTTAGTAAAGGGATCAACAAGATTTCTTTTGGACCTCACATAGTCAAAAGAAATCACCCCATTTTTTTAGGAGTTATTTGATGACTCCATGTATAATCCGTATGTGTCTCTTCTTACCATTATAGACATTGTTCTTAGCAACACCAATGGCTGCTTGAGAATCACAATAAAGAGAGACATGTGCACCCTGTCCTCTCCATAATGGAACATCAGACAACAGATTTCTCAACCATTTAGCTTCTTGCTCTGCCAACTCGAGGGTAATGAACTCTGACTCCATGGTGGAACGTGCTATACAAGTCTGCTTTAAATACTTCCACAATGTAACACCACCACTAAGGGTAAACACATAACTATTAGTATAACTAATCTCATCATTACCTGAAACCCAATTCGCATAACAAAATCCTTCAAGTACAGCAGGAAATTTAGGGTAATGCAAACAAAAATCAACAGTTCCTTTTAGGTACCTGAGAAGACGATAATTAAGAGCATTCTAATGCTCATTACTAGGATTATGAGTATATCGACTCAGTCTACTCATTGCATAAGCTATGTCAGGTCGAGTTCAATTCATGAGGTACATCAAACTACCTATGACTTTCGCTTATTCACTTTGAGATACACTTTCACCTAAGTCCTTGGTCAAATGAATACTAGGGTCATATGGCGTGCTTACTGGAGCAACATCAAAGGAGTTGAACTTTTTAAGCACCTTTTCCACATAATGAGGCTGACTAAGGGAAATATAATGGAGATTTTCTTGAGTTTTACTCCCAAAATCACATTAGCTTCTCCCAAATCCTTCATCTCAAATTTTGATGACAAGATAAGTTTAGTATCATTAAGAACCTTTAAATCGCTGACAAAAATCAACATGTCATCCACATAAAGACATTTAATAACACAAACTGATCCTATCAATTTGGAATAAACACAAGAGTCAGAGTTGTTAACAATGAAGCCATTTGACACAACAATGCTTTCAAACTTTTCATACCATTTTTCGCTGCTTGTTTGAGGCCATATAAGGACTTTCTCAACTTACACGCTTTATCTTCTTGACCTTGTACCACAAAAACCTTAAGTTAAGACATGTAAATCTCCTCCTTTAAGTCACCATTCAAGAAAGTAGTCTTAACATCCATCTGATGTATAATTAAGTCATGAATAGCAGTAAGAGCTAGCAGGGTCCTAATGGTGGCTATCTTATTCACAAGAGAATAAGTGTCAAAGTAATATATTCTTTTCCTCTAAGTAAAGCCCCTAATGATAAGTCTAGCTTCAAACCTCTCAATAATCCCATCAGGTCTCAATTTCTTTTTAATGATCCATTTACTATCTATGGTCTTTGATCCCTTAGGTAAGTTAGTTAAATCCCAAGTAGAGCTAGACACTATGGAATCTAACTCACTCTTAATGGACTCTTTCCAAAAACTAGCATCCACATATCTCATTGCCTCTTCAAAGATCTTTGAATCATCTTCTATCATGAAAGCATAGACTAGTTCATTACTCAATAAGTCAACACAAGAACTCTCAAAGAGAAAAGCAATGATAAAATCAGAACCAAATTCTTTCGCTACTCTAGGTCTTTTACTTTTCTTAGGCCCATCTACATCAGAAGAACTACTAGCATGCATATCAACTGAAGTACTACTTAAAGTCAAATCAACAGGATTATCACTAGTAGGTAAAACAACATCATGCATAGAACAGCAGGAGACGAACAAGAAGGCATAGATGCAATATCAACCTTTTTTAAAGGGAAAGCATGTTAAAAAAAACTCATCATATCTATATTCACAAATAGACCTATCGCTCAAGTCATGAATCTATAAGTAGCATGAGCATAACTAATAAACATAACATCAAAAGTCTTAGGTCGAATGTTTGACTTCTTATAATCAGGCAACCCAACTTTAGCTAGACACCCCCACACTCTAAGGAAACTCAAGTTTGGAGGATACCCCCTCCAAAGTTCATAAGGAGTCTTATATAACTTTTTGTGAGGTAATCAATTAAGAACATGGCAGGCTGAAAGGGTTGCTTCTCCCCACATATCATCAAGCGACCCATAACTTACAAGCATAACATTCATCGTATTCTTCAAATACATGTTTTTTCGTTCAACTATACCATTTTGTTGAGGTACATAGGGGGCACTAAGTTCATGAAGATGCCTAAGTTCTCACAATGGTCATTCAAAGAGTTGTTCTCATACTCTCTACCCCTATCAGACCTAACCCTCTTGATTTTCCTATCAACTTGGTTTTATACTTCAGCCTTATACTTCATAAAAGCTTCCCCTGCCTCACTTTTGGCTTTAAGAAGGTATAACTTAGTGTACCTCGAGTAATCGTCAACAAAGAAATTGTACCAAAAATTTTCACCTTTACTTTTATTGTTCTCGAAGTCAGCTAAATCTGCATGAACAAATTCTAGAAGTTGTGAGTTCCTTTGAGTCACGATTTTGCAAGCTTTCCCTGCCTCACTTTTGGCTTTAAGAAGGTATAACTTAGTGTACCTCGAGTAATCGTCAACAAAGAAAATGTACCAAAAATTTCCACCTTTACTTTTATTGTTCTCGAAGTCAGCTAAGTCTGCATGAACAAATTCTAGAAGTTGTGTGGTCCTTTGAGCCACGATTTTGCAAGGTTTCTTAGTAAATTTTGCTTCAACACAAACTGGACACTTAGAAAACTATGTTGTGGACATATTAGGAATAAACCTAAGGTCCTTAGTCTCTTAATGGAAGCAACATTCACATGCCCTAAGCTACCATGCCACAAATTTAAAGACTCGACAATATAAGCAGAACCAGAAATAGTTTTATTAATAGCAGGAGAAACAGAAAAAGCAACATTCATAATAAATAAACCCCCACTTGAATATCCATTCCCCACAAACTCCCACCACGAGTCATTACAACCTTGTCAGCCTCAAAAATAATTTTCAAAGCATCTTTGTTCAACAAGGCACCAAACACTAGGTTGTGATGCATAGTAGGAACATACAATACATTTAAAAGGGAGAGGGTTTTTCCAGAGGTAAGTTTTAGAGTGACCTTTCCTTGTCCAAGCACTCCAGCAGTTGAAGAGGTTCCCACGTAGACACACTCACCTCAGTAGCATCCTTGAATTCAGGGAGAAGCTCCTTGCTTGCACAAAAATGCCTCGAAGCCTCAGTGTCCAAAATCCAATCAGAATTATTATCGACCAGATTCGCTTCAACAACCACATCAGGGACAATGTCATCAGATTCAGTAAGGTTAGCCTAAGTTGCCCGTTTTTGAATAGAGCTTTGGCGTTGAGGACATTGGTAAGCCTTATGATCAGGCTTGCCACATACATAGCAAAGAACAAACCACTTCTGAATCTTACCACCAAGTTTGTTAAATTTTCCTTACTTCTTACCTTTGTTGTTGACCTTCTTACCTTTAACCTTAAACTTATCAGATCCTGATGAAGCAGCAGTAGTTTCCACCAAGTTAGCTTTGGTAACATTAACAACAATAGAGTCCTGATTGTCCTTGATGTGGTTTGCCTCTTCAATCCTCAAGTGACTAATGAGTTCCTGAAGAGACATAAAATCTTTCTTGTGCTTCAGAATATTACGGAACTCTCTCCAAGAAGGGGGAAGTTTTTCGAGCAAAACATTAGCTTGAAAAACTTCGCAAATTTTCATGTCTTCATTCAAAACATTAGCACATAGATTTTCGTAGACATAAACTTGGTCCATGACAGGTTTGTCATTAACCATATATATGGAAAGCCAACCACTTTTCGACTACATACTTTTGTTTCCCAGCATCATCAGCCCCATATTTTTTCTCAAGGGCCTCCCATATCAGTTTAGACGATTTATGCACCATAAATAAACTGTATAGATTGTTTGTCATCAGATTAAGGATGTGAAAACAAACAGTTTTATTATCCTTTTCATATTTATGAATTTCGTCCGCATTCTTCTTAATAATAGAAGTAGTAGAAGAAGAAGAGGAATCACCTATAGTAGTAATAGCAACACGACGATCCTTGAAAAGGACATAATCGATGTCCATTTGCTCAAAAAACATCAAATCTTCTAAGCCCAACGTTTGTAGTTTTTTTTGTTAAGAGACTCAAACTTAGGAAGCTGAGCCATGGATTTGTTTCGAACGTCAGCCATTGCAAATAAAATAATTAATTTCAAATTGTAGGAAACTAGCAATTGCGATGGCGAGGAAGAAACTGCTTTCAAGGTTGTGCCATTGTAGGAGACTACTAACTTGAAAGCAATTACGACTCAACAACGGCGGTAAACGACACTAGTCGAAAGCTCCCAAGGTTAACACAACAACCTAAATTGTCACCATTAACAGATTTGGCTATGGAGATTAGCACGTACCCAGTAAGAAAGGGAAGAGAAGAAGAGAAGAGAATGAGTTTTTGTGTGTGTTCAACTAATAAGAGAGGCACTGATTTTATAGGAAGAAATATATCAGACAAAAAGCGGAAGAGAGAAATCCGGGGAGGATATCAAGGGATTGCCATAAATACTGTCACGTTCAAAATTGTTACATAAATACTATAACGTTTAAAACTGTTACACACACACTCAGCCTGGGTCCAAAAAGATAGTTAAGTTTTTATTCCCCAAGGCACAAGGCTCAGATTGGGCTGGTGGTGCACTTGTGTGTGTTATCAAGCCCAAGTCCAAACATGATGACCAACCATAAAATCATCTCAAGTACCAACTCAATAAGAATAAGAAGGGAGGGAATATATAACAAGGGAGTAAGCAATGTGAGACTTTCAAGAAAGGAGACTTTTCAAGCCTTGATTCCAACAGTGTTGAGCAATTGTGACATGATTCAGGAATTTGTCACAAAGTGATTTGAATTTATACTCAACATAGAAGTTTTGATGAAAGATTTAGACAGCCAAAACCTAGTATTTTCATTCTTTTTCTATCGATCACTCTTTATCAAGGAGGACTTGAGCTTAATTATTTAGCATTTAGTTTTTTTCTAGTATGATTCTCACTTATATATTGTCCACTACATGCGGTATATGAATTTCAGGGGTCTGAAAGGGTTCTTCTGCCTTGGCATCTCTTAACAAGTTTACTATGGTGTCTGGTCTCCAAAAGAGTCTATAAGGCGCTCAAAGATTGTGCGAGAAACCTGGTTCACTATAAACTCTTAATTGAGAGCCTTGAAGATTAGATTTTGGAGAATTCTTTTACATATTCTAAGCACTAGACCTTGGCATGGGTCGAGCTGGGCCTGTTCATGGGCTCGGGGAAATGATGGGCGAGCCCGAGGCCATAAGTGGCAGGCTGTGCCGTCTCAGTCCTGAAATTTTCAGATGTTGTCCACGGCCCGACCCAGGCCAACGGGCCAGGCTAGTGCCTCCTGCGGGCCTAACCCGTGTTTTATGTTGTTTTTTTTTTTGGATTTTTGACAGTTTTAGGCTAAAAAAAAGAAAGGAAAGGAGCGGTCGCCCTATGGGCCATCTAGGCGAGCTCGTGCCGGTGCAGGCCTGAAATAAAATATCTTCACTGTGACAGGCCTACGTGTTAACATGTTTATATACTCATTTTTATGTGATATATTTGTGTGTTTCCATCATATTTTCCCCATATATTTAATCTTTTAGAACTTTTACTCTTTATTTTTCGCTATTGCTCTTCTCGGGTGTATTTGTTTTGTTTTTTAGGATTATGGCGTTTATTGCTAGGATTATTCGAGTTGATTGGAATTTGCACGAAAACTTGGATGATTGCAGAGCATTCAGATTTATTGATAGCCTTATTCTACGATGCTTTTGAAGACCTATTGCGATATGGCGTTGGTAATTCATTAATTACCATGCCTAAGCTAAGAAGCAACAAATTAGACTTTTGATAGCAAGAAAGTACAAAAAATAGCATAAATCGACACCCTTTGGCGGTCCTTTCAAGCTTACTGCAAGGCGATGATGATGTCCAATTTCAATATTACGTAATCCTAGTTTTGGAGTATTTTAGGAATCCAAATCGTAGTCGAACTCCTTAGATTTTGATAGCATATAAATAGGTTTCAGATAGAAATTTAAGGGGGGTTTTAGAAAACATATCACATAATATTATAGGGATAGAGAGTTGGTTGGTTTCTTCGGTTCTTCGATGCTCATCAACGCTTTTCCTCATTTTTCCTCAAGCCTTTGTTTTTCAACATTGAAGTTTGCAATTTCATCAACTAATTCAAGTACTATTTTCTCTTCTCTATTATTATTATTATTATTATTATTATTATTATTATTATTATTATTATTATTATTATTATTATTATTATTATTATTATTATTATTATATTAATTTATTATTATTATTATTATTATTATTATTATTATTATTATTATTGTTATTATTATTGTTATTGTTATTATTATTAATAATAATAATAATAATGATAATATTAATAATCATGCTTTCTTTTATTCTTTATTTTGTTTATTCAATCATCATGTATGAGTAGTTTCCTATTCTATGGTTAAGTTGAACCCTAACATGAATTGATACATGTTTAATTCCCAATTCCCAAACCTTGATTAATTTATGATTCATTTATTTTAGGCTTGATTTTAATTATCAATATATGACTAGAAATAGTATATATTGAATGTGATTAATTTTGCAACGAAATTTGACTCTTAGTCGAATCTAGAACCCTAATGTAAGATAAAGAAAATCATCACAAAAGTAGTTGATGGAATTTATTAGGATGTTAGGATGCTATGTTTAAAGTCCTTAATTTCCATGGCTCCATGAAAATAGGCATGATTGCATTGTTAAGGAAGTTATTAATTGATCGAAAGAATTCCTTAGTATCGTTAGGGCGTGTCCATCCTATGAGTTATCTATTAATTAATTATAGGAAAATGGATTGTTTGTGGCATTAATTCGTGTTAGTGGGGATACTTAAACCTAGATATCAGTAGTTCGTGATTCACTTTCAATAATTTCATTTGCTTTAGTTAATTAGATTAGTTCATCATCATTTATTTTGATTACTTGCTTAGTATTAATTAGAGTCAATTTAACTACTTTGAATCAATTAGTCTCTTGAGATTCGACCCTTACTTGCCCGACTACATTAGTTAGGAGGAATAGTTAGGTTATTTTTGTTAGGTGTGTGACACACCTTTCACCACGACCCATTTAGCGGACAACGGACTGAGCCGGGTCTTGAGTAGGCCCATGCCCACCTCTAATTCTGACCATGGTGAACAATATTCATTCAACTCGCCTTTCTAGATTGATGAACTCTGCCAGCTTGACTTCGCTCTGCAAGGAACTTTTTAATCCACTATTACTATACAACTCCACATTCTAATCCATTTAAATTGAAGGGTCGAAATGAAAAATCACACAAGATTAGGGTGGTTAAGATTAGAATGAAGATTAGTGGAGTTGTATAGTAGTAGTGTTGACATTCACAAATTAGATCCTACACCGAGGTGTAGGATGAGCATCCTACACCTTGCCCATGTGGCTAGCTTTTGGCAATATTTTTGAAAGTGGGCCAGCTCTTTCTCTCTCATCACGTGAAATAATTTTTTTAATGTACAAATGCATATAGTTTGGTGTACAATAATATACGAGTGTACATTTGGGGATTTTCAATGATCAAAGCAATGACCATCAGTGTACATTGTGATTTTATTGAATTTCGTTATGAGACTATAATTGTACATATTGAATTTCATTAGTGAACAAACATCAAACACACTAGTGTACAAAGATTGGAAATTACTCACTTGACATATTTCGGTATGGGACTGTAATTGTACATATTGAATTTCATTAGTGAACAAACATCAACACACCCAGTGTACAAAGATTGCAAATTACTCACTTGACATCAGCTTCATGAATTGGGTTACTTTCAGCTAGGGTGTTGTCATTGTACATTTTGATTTTATTAATGAACAACCACGAAGCCAAGAATGTACAAGGATGTTGAGTGTGGAAAAGGAGAAGTGGTGAATTTTGGTATGAGACTGTAATTGTACATATTGAATTTCATTAGTGAACAAACATCAACACACCCAGTGTACAAAGATTGCAAATTAATCACTTGACATCAGTTTCAGGAATTGGGTTACTTTCAGCTGGGGGGTTGTCACTGTAAATTTTGAATTTGTTAATGAACAACCACGAAGCCAAGAATGTACAAGAGGTTGAGTGTAGAAAAGAGAGAAGTGGTGAACAGTATATGGGGGAAAATGATGGCGGTTGACATCAAATCAGTTATTAAATGGTGAACAGTAACTGTCAAATCAGTTACTTTTTGTATTTTCGACATGTACACTGGATGTAATGGGAATGTACATTAGCTGTCAAATCAATTACTTTTTTGCATGTTGAATGGTGCGTTTCAATCTTCTTGCCTTGCGTTTTGGAGCTGGTGTAGGATGCTCATCCTACACCTTGGTCCAGGATCTACTAATTGGTTGACATTTGATAAAAGAGGAATGCGCTTGAAGCATTTGACTTTTCAATCATTAAATCCCATATTTTCACAAATTAGAGGGGTATTTGGTGAATTAAGTTTGTAACAGGAACTTAAAGGTAGGTAAGCCATGATAATTTTCAAAACCTCTTGGGCACCTGATCCTTTTCTGAAAACACGTGGGGTACCTCGTAAATTTTCATAAAATTCAAGGATACATGATGAAAAAATCGTTTTTCAAATTGTCAATCACTTTAAGTCAAATAAAGAGCGCTACTCCCTCCATTTCAAAATATAGTTCAACTTTCATTTTTTTTTTATGGTTTTAAAACCTTTGATAAAATATTCTCATTAATATATATACAAAAAAACATAATAATGTGAGATATTATTAGACTCGTCTTAATGTATAGTTTTAATAATATCTTTTTATAATTTTTATTAATACATAACTAAAGATATTGATAGTAAAATATATTGATAGAAACGGTGAACAAGAAACGAAAACTATATTTTGCAATGCAAGGAGTAAATAATAAAACTTAATATTAATGAATAACAACTAATTTTCATCAATTTCAATAAACCGAAATCAATTTTCAATCGATTCTAGAGGTATCATATTAACATCGTGTTTAGGATATTAGGATTAGAATCATGTGTTGGGTCGCCTTTAACAAAGAGAAAAAAAAAAGAGAGTACAATCTATACAAATATATTAAAAGGCGTGCGTAACAACGTCGATGCGCCACGTGGCACCCTCCTCCTGCCACCGGAATTTTGCTACGTGTCTGTTAACCAACGAAGTCAAGTGGTCATCATTTAAAAAATAAATATGCTGAAGGTTGGGCTCGAACCCCTGACCTTATATAAGGGTTTTCAAAGAATCACCATCTCATCTAACATCTCTTAGTGATCCATGTTTCCACAAAATTACAAATATGTGTTGTAATTAGTGAATATTATTAAACATATCCCTTGCATCCTTAAAAATAAATAAATTTGCATGTTCATTAAAATTAAATATGTATGCATGATACCATTTGAAGAGCAGTGTTGACCACTACAGTACTACCCCTAGGGAGTTTTAGTTCATGTAATCTATGTACAATAAATTTTTTAAAAAATTGCGTAGTATAGGGTTTGATCCTGAGACCTCAAATACATATACTAAAGTCTTAACCACTAGGTTAAGTTATATTTATTGTTATTATCATAAAGTATTATATTAATAAATGAAAATTTTTCTTACCCGGGGCATAGCCCGGGCCTAATAACTAGTTATGTATGAAACCTATGTGAGGTAAAGGAAGTGAAAGTGGGAACAATTTTGAGAAAAAGAAAGGACAACCATTTAGACTAATTATTATATTGCATTTATTATAATAGGAAGTGCTCTCAATATTCATGAAAATTACCTTCTTTTCAGTTAATAAATTTCTCCTCCATTATAAACATAAATCAAATGATTTTTAATGATAATCTCTATTATATAAGGGAAGGGGAGAGTTATGGTGTCCTCTTTTGAACTGACTATTTTGCCCCCTTTTCTTGTCTAAATTACAAAAGGAATCTCAAAATTAAAATCGGGATTCAAAAAAAAACTACTGAAAATTAATTTTCAACACTCATTCACAAATCACTCACAAATCACTTACAAATCACTTAAAAAAAAAACTTTACAAATCACTCATACAACTAAGAAAATCATGTTATAAAAATCACGCAAATCACTCAAATAATCAGGAAACTTTATTAAAACTTAAAATTAACATACAAAGTAAAACTAATAACCTAGAACGTCAATACATACAAAACATTTACTACAAAAATTTACTTACAAATCACTGTTCTTAAGAACCATTCGCAATTACATACTCACAAAAGTTATCTATAAACACAAATTTGAGAAAAGCATAAGATTTTAACGGCGATATCACACATTCATCCATCGGCAATTTGCGAACATCGAAAAAGGTACATAATTCTTTTAATCTTCAAAATTATTTCACATTAATTGAAATAAACAGTAGCAAATTAGTTGACTGTTATGTAGTTAAAAAAATGGAGATGACAACAATGAGTTCAAAAGGGCTTTTATACAACTTAATCATTTTCATATAAAACAAATTTAGTTTTTTCTAAAAAAATGCCAATATTTAAATTTTTGCCCATAACTTTTGCAAAAAGTCCATGTTAAGAAATAAATTCTGAAAAACAAAACAATATCAAACTTTTTGGGAACAATTTTTGCAAAAATCCATTTTCAGATTAAAAAAACTAAATTAATTTGCGAAAAGTAACGATTTTTGTTTTTCTAAAAAAAATCCAACATCAAATTGTATGAAAAAAATCAAAATTTCATTTCAAATATAATTGAAGCTCAAAGTATTAAAATTTAGAAAAGGACAAAAATTGAAATGATGAAAATTTTTAATTATCAATGTGTGCAAACATAATTTAGAAGTTAGACAAGGAAAAAAAACTGAAGTGTATTTGTAGTACAATCATAATTTAGAAGTTAGACAAGAAAAAAAAAAGTATTTACTTTTTCATAGTGTTTCCTATATATAATGAAACTTTTACATATATTTGGACCTATCTCTTTCTATTACTTCCTCCGTTTCTTTTTACTTGCAACGGTTTGACTTTTACACTATTCACCAACTCTACTTAGTTTATGTTTGGTGATTTATAGTTAAGGAAAAACATATTCATGTGGAATCTTGTTAGATTCGTCTGCATGTTTCCGAATATATACTTTTTATAATTTTTATTTATCGGTAATTAAACTTATTGATGGTTGAAATTATGCATTGGCAAGCGTGAAAGCCAAACTGTTGCAAGTAAAAAGAAACAGAGGAAGTATATAATAGCGATTAATTATCAAGGTAAAAAGGTTTATGTAAAATATCATTCAAGAATTAAAGTACAAGATATCTCTATAATATAAGGAAGGGGGGGCTATGGTGCATGTCCCCGAATGAAGAGACTATTTTACACCTTTTCCTTTTTAAATTACAAATCGACTTACAAATCAAAGGGAGATTCAAATAAAAATACTGGAAATAAAATTATAACAATCACTCAGAAGTCAACTTAAATAATAGAATTGCATAATTTACATTATACAAATCACTCAAATGATGAAACTTTACAAAAACCAAAAAATTAACTTACAAACTACAACCAATACACTACAACGTCAATACATACTCACAAAAATTTGACTTGAAATCCAGGTGTCCACTTTCTTCACAATATATGAAGTAGTATACTTAATTTAAAAATCAACTAAAAATTATAATATTAGAAATCATAGATAAATTCAATAAAATTTCTATTTTGTTCATAGAATTTTGACCTTGAAAAGTAAAAAAAAAAAAAATAGACTGGTGAGAGACTTAAGTGACAGAGATTAAACCAATTAAATTTTGCAACTAAAAATAATTATACTTTGTATGTCTAATACTCAAATTTTAACTTTTATATAAGTCGAAAAAAACCGAGTTTCTGTCTTGAAAAGAATTCAAGCACGCATCGCGTGCAAAAAATGCTAGTCTAATATATAAGAGAATAGTCATTCGATCATGTTATAAAAAAACATGTCACCCCCTCTCTCATCAACTTTCTTATTGATTTTCAAGAAACTTGTCACAAGTCATGACCGAATTCACCAAACGAATTCCACTCATGACTTGAAGTAAAAAAGTTATAGACACAGTAAATTATCTTTCTGGGATATTAAATAATAGAAATTTAGATGTCTATGTGTAAATCTAAAGAAAGTTATGACTTTAATTTGATATAAAGAAAAAAATCTATATGTTTTCATATATATTAAACTACAAAATCAAAACACCAAAAAAGTAATATGAGAGAGGCAAATGTCGGATAACTTTTGGTTTATATTATTATCTCATGACCAAGTCATGAATTTTGTCATCCCATGACCTACTCTATATTTTGTCATATTTTCTCATGATTGAGAATAGTTTTATTACACTCTATCATACTCAGTCATGCGATATCCTATTAGGTTTGAAGTGTGGATGCAACGCACCCATTATAAGCAAAGAGAACCACTTTACAAGACAAAAAAGGTTCCACCTTGAAATCATATGACAATAAGGAGTGACCTTTGAATTATAAAGTGAACGCATCTCTCATCCTTTATCAATATGAGACACTCATATGTATTGTGCACTATATATCATAGCTTCAACAAGATATGGTAGTTCCTTCACAGCAGTTCCAGTGGCTTTCATTCCTCTTTGTTGTAGCTTTTCCTCTGCAATGGTAAATGCTTAGGAGAATACCTTTGATCTAGTCAAAATTTGATCTTTTAGTTTTTCAATTACCTCTCAGATCTCTAGACTTCATAGTCTTAAACATCACGTTGAGATTTTAAACAAATAAGGCAGTATCCTTGTCTTTCTTGTCATCAACTTGTAGTGCAATTATGAGCTCAATTTTGGTGAGAATATTTTCATCATGAGAGTCCAATTGTAGCTCATAGATAAACAACCATATTACAAGTTTCAGATAAAAGCTCGTAAAGTGTGTGATTTCTTGCAGTGTCACCACTTTAGACATCTTATCTTATGGTAGACCGCACAACTTCAACAGGTATATCTTTTCTAAACTTATATTCATAGTCTCAAAATTACTTAAAATTGACTCAAAAAAAGTTGAAACGCTCCACCACCATCCACCTCCTGCCACCATCACCGCTATTGCCATAACCATCCACCAACAACCCCCACCTTCCCCCACCCTACAAGCCCAAGCAGACCCCAGCCCCACTGCAACCACCATGAGAAATCAAAAATAAAATAAAATTGGGGTGATCCATCACGGAACGTCCAACCTATACATTTCCACCATGGCAGAAACTTCTGGCTTGGACGTTTCCACAATGGCGGAAACGTCCAGGCCGGACGTTCCGCAGTGGATAGCCCCAATTTGTTTTTATATCTCCGGCTTGCTTGTGGTGGTCGTGCGTGGTTTAGTTGGTGGTGTGCGTGGCCTCGGTGGTGGTTTGCGTGGTTTCGATGGTGGTTGTGGGGATACAGGTGGTGGTTGTGGAAAAGAAAAGAAAAAAAGGGATGGGTAAAGATGGAAATGTTTGGTGGGATCGGGGCCATTTTAATTACTTTTGGGTTGATGTCCCAAATTTTTATGAATCGAAAACCAAATCAGAAATTTTTCAATCCGGTCCGGTTCGAATTCCGATCCGGATCCAAATGTGCACAATGCTATACAGGAGTGATGTTAGTTGAGTGATAATGTGATGACATGAATAAAAACTCTTAAAGTCATTGGAAAAATCCTTATTTGTAGGCATTTCAGGTTTGTACCACCTACACAATATGAGCATGCATTTGAAACACTCTTGAAAGTTAAAATTGATTTGACTTTCAATTCACCAACAGTTTTTGTAATAGAAAACTTATAAACCAAATTGAATTGATTCAAAAGAAATGAATAATGATAGGAAAAAAATTCTATGTGGTTTTTCTCTTTCTATATAAATTAATTTTTGAGTCTTCATGAACTAAATCACAAGTTTTGAGATTGAAAATACAAATCAATTCATAAACATAAAGTTGTCAAAAACTTTGGACTTTACTTGATTTTAGTGAATTATTAAATTGCTAAAATAGCAAGTTAACCACAAATATCATTTTGCAACATGAAAATAGACAATAATGCTAATGTCAGTATTTTAAGGATAAATATTTGATTCCAGTTATTATTTCATTAAACAAATAAATTATTAGGAAACTTAGAGGTGGTACAAAAATAAATCATTCAGATTACTATTACCTATATTACTGCCTAGAAGATGAGATATAAGCTTACTTTTTTTTCCTCCTCGTTATGTGACAATATCTCTCTTTCATATGTGAATGTTTTGATAATTAGAGAATCGATGCACACGATACTACGATAGTCTGGAGCAAAACATCACGGGGACAGGTTGGAGCTACGTCCCCAGTCGACTTTTGAATTTTTCTAAAAATTAAAGTTGAATTTTTTTTTTATATATAAAATAAGTTAATTTTTATATATAAAATAAGTTAATTTTTATATAGCAATCTTTTTCCTTTTATGCAACTAAATAAAAAAGTCTAGCCCAAGCAAATGAAAAAACTATGGACATATCAAATTGGAAAAATAGTAAAAAACATATCAACTGACTTTGTGACATCAAACCTACTCTAAGTAGTAATAGAAGGATGCATCATATGATAAATGCCACCATTGAACTTGGACAAATACACTGCAAAAAAATTCCCAAATTAAATATCCACAACAACATCAATCCATTGCAACCTTACTTTCACTAAGCTTTTTAAGAATATTCATGCCATTTGCCAATTTAACCCTAAAAAACTTATCTTCTCTGCTTGACACCTCCTTAGCCAAACAAAACCCACTTGGTTGTTGGATCTTATACACATCCAACCAAAACATCCTAACAGACAAAAGGGTATAATAGTCATTTCACTTACCCCACCCACCCACACCCCCCACCCCCAAAATGTGAGCTAAAAATACCTCTCTTTTGCCCCCTTCCCCTCCTTTCCCAAAGTCTGATCTCACCTCAATACTCTTACAACAACAATAGGATAAAAGCTGTCCCCACTTTTTCTTTTTGTCTTAATAATATACAACTATTATACTCCCTCCCAAGTCCCCAACTCTGGTTAAGTAACATTGCATAATCATCCAAATTTTTATTACCAAATCCCCTCTCTTTCATCCTCACACCTCTTTTGCTTGCTTGAGAGAATCGAAGTCTCTTTAAAAAAAGAAAGTTAAAAAAAGAAGTGAGTGTGATGAAGAAAGGACTCACCTTTGTGGTTTCTGTTTTGCTAAACATTTGGAGAAACTACTAATTCATCTATCTATCATTGTGATATGTGAATAGCGCATCTTATCGTGTCTTTTGTAACTTTGAACGAAAAAAAACCCTTTTAAAAACATTCATATTTTTCGATAGATCCAAAAAACCTATGCTTTTTACGAATATTACACAAAATGCCGCTATAATATACTACTATACGCGTTCAAATTATATATTTTGGTAGACTCCATAAAAACCTATACCTTTTACCAATATTCCACAAAATGCCGCTATAATATACTACTATACTAGTCTAGAATCACATTGACAGTTTAGGACAAACATTAGAGGGGTTGCTAAAGTAGATAAAAACAAGTACCTCCTCTGTTTTAAGAGCAAAAATTTGGCAAAGTCCTGCTTTCACTCCCACCCACAAGAGCAAAAGAGAGAGAAAGTAAGAAAGAGTTTGTGTTTAGAAGTGAAGTTAGAGAGAGAAAGAAGAAGGAAAAAAAAGGAAGAGAGAGAGAGAGATAGAGATGGTGGGCTCAGGAGCAGGAGATAGGAGCAAAGAGGCAGTTGGGATGATGGCCCTTCATGAGGCCCTCAGAAGCGTCTGTTTAAACTCAGACTGGACTTACTCTGTCTTCTGGACCATCCGTCCTCGCCCGTAATTACTTTCTCTCTCTAAAAACTCTTTTTTTTTTGGGTGATGAAATTGAAATGTGATGTGGGTTTTTACTGATTTTCATGAATTTGTGATTAACTTCAAATGGGTGTTCCAAAAATGTGATTAACTTGAAATGGGTGTTGTAAAAATCTTCACTTTTTATTTTTGTTTTAACACTTTTTGGATGTTTGTTTCTCTCTCTAAAAACCCCACCTTTGTCCTCTTTTTATTTATTTTTTGTCTCTCATGAAAGTCCACCAAGTACTACTACAAAGCTAAGAATTAGTTGTTCTTGCTGTTTTAATTTTCTTTTTTTTTAACCTGAAACTAATGTTTCCATTATTGCAGGAGAGTTAGAGGTGGAAATGGTTGCAAAGTTGGTGATGATAATGGAAGCTTGTAAGTTTTTCTCTTTTGTCTACACTCTTAAAACAGAGCTGGTGCAGGGGACCATTAGATAGTGATTTCACTTCAATTCATTTTTTTGGGTGATTAATTGATATGGAGGGTCTTTTCAGTGATTTTCTTGGTGCATTAAATGATGATTAGCTTGAAATTTGATTTAAAGTTTTTGTTTTTTTTTTGTTTTTTTTGGTTCTATATTTGGTATTGATTTGACTAGCAGGAGTAGTTTGATGATTTTGTTTTTGATTATTAGCTTCAATGATTAGTGCCATATTGAAGTGTTTAAGATTAATGAACATGTTATCATCCTTATAATGTAAGAGTTGACCAGCAAGGTTTTCTGTAATAAGCAACTGTTCTTAGTCTTTAAACTCTTTTCTCCTTTGCCCTTTTTTTTTTTTTTTTTTGCTGTTTTTTGCTTGCTTTGTTGTTTTGGAGCTGCCTAAAACAACACTTATATTCTAAGCTTGGGAGCATGATGTTCCTGATTAATTATACTTCCCCTCGTTCCATAATGAGTGAAACACTTCTCTCTTTTATGTGAGAGCTTTTTTAGAGAAGTGTTTCACTTATTATGGAACGGAGGAAGTATGTATTATTTTTTCATGCTTTTCTACTATATGCTCTTTTTTCAAGAATTACATGCTCTATTATGAATATAAGGTATGGAGATGTGATTCTTTTAGTTATCCTGGACTCTATATTCTTTTACGCTAATAATGTAAGTGACTGTGAGAGCATGATGTGCATCGTACTCGCTATTCTGATTCATGGCCTGAAAGAGTTAAACTAATTTGGTCATTATTAATGGTGAAGGATGTTGATGTGGGAAGATGGGTTTTGCCGAGGAAGAGTTGCAGATTGCTTGGATGAGATTGATAGTGAAGATCCTGTCAGAAAGTCCTTCAGCAAGATGTCCATTCAGTTATATAATTATGGAGAAGGGTGGGTACTTGGTAGGTGTTGTTAATATACTTATGTGCTTACTTTATCTCCCTCTCTTTGTCCCCCCTAAACAAAGGAATATATATATTAGTAATAATAAAAAAATGAGTAATCTCAATCTATATATGCAAATGGTGTAACTTTTTTTTGTCATAGATGTAAATTAGTAACGAGAAATGAATAATCTCAATCTATGTATGCCAATTAAGCTTTTAAATTTTGTTTTCTCATGAATGCTTCATATGATTCTTGTTGAGCCTTTATTGTTTTTATTTTGTCTAGCATATCAATAGTTTTTTTTTTTTGTGAATTTGACTTAATTTGAATTGATGCAGGTTGATGGGGAAGGTTGCATCGGATAAATGTCACAAATGGGTTTTCAAAGAGCCTTCAGAATGTGAACCAAACATTTCAAACTACTGGCAGAGCTCCTTTGATGCTGTATGTAGCCAAAATGTAACTAGAATAAGTTTCACTTACGTCTAATTACATCTTTTTAGTAGTGGTATATTTGCGCTATTTTTACTGTGTTGTGGTCTACACTTTTCAATTCGTAGGAGATGCCAAGACCATTACAACGTCTGTGAAAGGATGGAAATTTGAATGGAAAACTTTCAAAACCAGCTAACTGGTTTATACATATAAACCTAGTAAATCAAATAAAAAAATTTGTTCTCAAACTAAGTTAATTAACAGTTGATATCGGGTCAGAAGAGAGAAAAGAAGCAAGCTAGGGCTTGTTTTATTTCAAACTAGAAAGAAGATTTTGAAACTAGAGAAACTATTGACTGGTTCTTTTGCTGTCGGTTTTTATGTATGGTTATGACAATTTTAAGTTCATTAATTTTCTGCAACTTCTGAAAATTTAAAACGGTAAGAAACTAAAATCTTACAGTGATACCGAGCAGACCCCTAGGTACATAGCATTATTCATTTCTGCTACATATTGTTTTGTTTATGGTCTACTTGCAGACAGTAGTATATTATATTAGAAAGTAATGAGAAATTAAGACGGACTAGTGACTAGTGCTCACTTGGCTGCTAATTCTTATTTGGCCCCTCTTTAATAAGAAAGTTTAGAGTTCCATCATTTCATGGTATAATAGAAGTAGGGTTCTGCGCCGATATGTTTAATGATTATGTTTAGGGCAAATAACTGTTTATATGATTGATTTGATGTATTTCTACCTTTTTTTTCTTTCTTTCTTTTTGGTTGCAGCTTCCAACTGAATGGACTGATCAATTCGAATCTGGTATCCAGGTTAGAGTTTAGGCCCTGTTTTTTTGGACTTATTTTCATTTCAGTTCAGTTTGTCTCAGCTCAGCTCAGTTCAGTTCAGTCACCGGCTGCATATGATCTGTTTACATGTATTTAACTGCACTGATCTTATGCTTTTGACATGCCTTTTTAACAGACGATAGCTGTAATTCAAGCCGGTCATGGACTTCTTCAATTAGGTTCCTGCAAGATTGTGAGTGGCCTCATCTTAAGTTTTCCACTATAATTTTATTTTGTCAATTTTACCCTCTTAACCTCGTTGTTTAAACAGTTATTACTATGTAGGACAAACCATGTGTCTATATATATAACAATTACTGGTGTGTTCTCTTCATCTTAGAAAACATATGTTTTAAGTTCCAAAAAGTTTTAATAAGTTCAGATACAACAAGTTCTAAACCCTTATAAAATAAGGTTCAATAATTCCTATAACTTAAGTTGAGTTACATCAAGTTCCAACAAATTCTAATAAATTGACAGAACTCAAATAAGTCCTTTGCATCAAAAAAGAACAGAACTCAGACAAGTCCTGCTCAGATAAGTTCAGCAAAAATAAAGTGAGAAGAACACACCTACTTAACATAAGATGGACAATTTATTATGGGGCACATTGTTAAAGCTACCTTTAATTGTCTTTTGAACTTGATTAAGACAGCATAAAGCACCTTTTTTTTGATAGGATTGCTAAAAGAATTTGTTAATAGCATCTTTTAACCAAAAGTAACTTTTTCTACACTTAAACCTGTGCAATTAGCCAATTAGTTGTTGAAGGGACCTTCATGTTCATATCTATTATGATGCAAACTGAATATAAGAGCTTATCGTCATGATTCTAAATTCAATTTAAGACTTGAAGATTTCAATAATAATAAATACCAAATGTGTTTCAGATACCTGAAGATCTTCACTTTGTGCTACGAATGAGACATACCTTTGAATCTCTAGGCTACCAATCTGGCTTCTACCTTTCACAGCTTTTCTCCTCAACCAGAAATGCTTCCTCTTCTGCTACTATCCCCACAAAGCAGCCTGGCCCCGTGTTGGGTCCTCCGCCGCTCTTCAACTGGGGTCCACGCTCCCTTTCGTCTCCTTCTTCAATGCTTGCACCTCCCAATTTCCAGAGACCTCTCGGGTTCGCACATGCAAAAGATGAGCCCCACATGTTTTTGATGCCTCATTCAGCAGAAAATCGAATGGATGAAATGATGGGAGAACACGAATCGGATATCAAGTGGCCCAATGGGCTCTCATTCTTCAATGCACTCACCGGAAGGGCCGATGAAGCCAAGCTATTGTTCAGCCCAGAGAACTTGGGTCACAAGCCTGATTCAAGCTCTAACCCTGAGGGCTCAAATCCAAATATGCAAGGTGGTGGTGGGGGGAACCAGAACGAGTTCTTAAGCTTAGATAATCATCAGGAGCAGATGAGGAAGAATATTGAGAACAAATTCAAGAGGAGCTTTACTTTACCTGCTAGAATGGCTTCTTCAGCTTCTTCAACTTCACTTGATCACCATCCTCAACATCCACAGGAATATCGAAATCCCGAAGCCGGAATGTACTCTGATGTAATGGAGACATACTTAGAGTGATGAGAGAAGGGTGAAAAACTTTGTAACTAGGTTATGCTAGTTTTCTTTTTCTTTTTTCTAGTTTCGTTAGTTTAACTGTTCATGTTCTTTTTAGGCCTTTGTTCTTTCTCCTTGTGATGTTTAACTGAACTCTCTTCACCAATTTATTGTAGCTTATGGGAACATAAATTGTAGTTGAAGTTTCGTTTTCCTTCTCTTAAACAAAAGAAGAAGAAAAAAAATCTTTGCCGGGTAATTATGCTTTGTCCCATTTTGCAGCATCAAAGCTAATCGATGTATAATAGCACCATTTCTAGTTTCATTTATGGACTTGCAAACTTTCACTTTGCACTTTTCTTAAGCGGGTTTAGACAATGCGCCTTGACATGAGTCGATACATGACTACCAAGCTACCAGCAATAGTATTAGAGCATGATCAATGGAGAGGAGGTTCTCATCCTCTTATATTTTCTCTCTCCTTTTCTCCTTTTGACACCTCATTTTCTCTTTCCTCCACCTCATTTCCCAATAACTCATCCTCTTCCTTTCTAACATCCCCACATATTTTCTACAACAAAGAGGATCCTCTCCTACATCCTATTTCTTACTTTAGAAAGCTATGGGCCCCATTGAACAAAAAAAGAAATCAGAAATTAATTTGCCAATTCATCAAAACGCAGCAACAATGAGGAGAAAGAGATGCGTTTTGATGAAGCCCATGCTTCCTCTTTGCACGCGAGCCGAGGTGCCAATTCCTGGACAACAAGAGGAATTTGCTACATCCTCTTGCAGAGAGGATCCTCTTCAAGTGTTCAACAACGGTGAGGATAAAGATTTTGAGGAGAGAGAGCTAAAAGGAGGGAGGATCCTCTCCATTGTGGATGCTCTTAGATAAGCTTATTTGAACATATCTTGGCATGGTTGAAATCACTGTCTTAATGTCGAATTGTCCCACACTCTACACTGACTATTAGCAACCAACTTTCAGCAATGTACGACCTTTACTTATAACTAGTATTTTGGTCCGAGTGGTATCTCGGGTTAGTTACAATTATAAAGTACTTCCGTATCTGAATGAGTGAAACATAGAGAAAGTGGGAGAATACCAAGGAATGTAGAGAAAGAAAGTTGGGACCAATAAATTAGGGTTGGCGGAATGCTTACCCTTTGCAGATGAATCGATGATTGCCACATGCTCAGAAGTATTTAAAAGTATGAAGCACTAGGTTGAAGCTAACATATACCAATGTCTAAGCTACAACTAGTTGTTATAGAAGATAAGTACTAATAGTTACCAGAGAACAGTTAGAATGTTGCCCAAAGGTGAGATAGGAATGTTGCCCAAAAGTGAAATAGATCATAAGTGTTCAGGAGTTTTCTGAATTTGTCCGCAAATTAGCCAAGTTAAAAAAAGTGGGCCAGAACATACTGAGCTACTAGCCTACAGCTGCCCAACCCAGGCGTCTGTTAGCAAGATATTATAGTGTCTACTTCACCCAAAAAAAAAAACATATGATAGTGTCTTTACTCTTTAGAGCTTCGGATGTAGTCCAAGAAATTTAAAAACATATGGTAGTTTCTTTACTCTTTAGAGCTTCGGATGTAGTCCAAGAAAATTGGCCGAAGTAAATATAAGTGGCCACAAAAACACCAAGGCACTAAGTCCCACAACCCGCACTGGCAGCAATCCAGTACAGGCGTATGTGTGGACATGTGGTGGTCTAGATGTTGGGTATACATCTCAAGTCCCACATCAGAAAAATAAGAAAAAGTCACATAGTTTATAAAAGTTCACCAACTACATTAGTATGAGGCTTTTTGGGAAAGAGCCCAAAAACAAATCCGTGCGGGCTAGGCTCAAAGCGAACAATATCATACTAATGGTGGACTCGTGGGCCCAACACTAGAGACTATTCCTTAATGTTTTGGGCATATGTGTGGACTTGTGGTGGTCTAGAGACACTAGAGACCAAATATTACATCTTTATTTATTATAGGATAATAAAAAGTTTACAGAACATTGCTATCGTATTCCCAATAATAGAAATACAAGGCGAAAACAACTTAAAACATGACACTGATATTATAAAATATAAGTTACCAGCATATAGTATATTAATCCTAAGTTTTTTTTCCTCACTCATGCCCGTTTCCAATACTGGTACCTGAAAACAGAATATTTTATAACAGTCAACCCAAAAGGGTCCAGTACATTCTCAATACCATGTAAAAACACCTTGCAGATAATTATATAAAATAATCAGTTATAATTGTATAAAATCATTTGATTTAGTTTCTCTGACAAGTCTCGTGTGCACACCCCTACAGTGATGTACATCACTCCGGATAATTTTTTTCAGGCCTTTAGCCTCTCCTGATACTTCCGTGTGCACACCCTTACAATGACGTACGTCACTCCTTATATAATTCATTTCTCTAACACAAACCACGAACCTCCATTTTATTTTAACATCTTTCCTCCACCACGAACCTCCATTTTATAATAACATCTTTTTCCTCCACCACGAACCTCCATTTCATAGTAACATCTTTATATAACCTCATTATTACCACATATGATAATCTTTTTAGAATCACCTTGTATATAAATCATAATGTGACAAATATCATTTGCATTATAACCACATTATTTGCGAATTAGAATATACCTTTATTATTAAGTAAAACTATTTTTCTACTAAAAACACATTGTAGCAAAACAACATTAAAAAGGGGTATTCAAGAATGTACCTGATAATATTGATTACCCAATTTTTAACTTACTAACTAGTGAGTGTTTCGGGCAATGCTCCGGATTGTTACTTTTTGTAACTTTTTTTGTAAAGTTATGAAAAATTGACGTAATGACATGATAATTGCATGATTTTTGAAAAATAAACCCTTAAAAGTTTGGGGAAGGAGCCAAAAAACAAATCCGTGCGAGCTAGGCCCAAAGCGGACAATATCATACTAATGGTGGAGCTGTTGGTGGACTCGTGAGCCCAACACTAGAGACTATTCTTTAACGTTTTGGGCATATGTGTGGACGTGTGGTGGTCTAGAGACACTAAAGACCAAATATTACATCTTTATTTATTATAGGATAGTAAAAAGTTTACAGGAAATTGCTACCGTATTCCTAATAATAGAAATACAAGGCGAAAACAACTTAAAACATGACACTGATATTATAAAACATAAGTTACTAGCATATAGTATATTAATCCTAACACTAGTGGAAAAATGAAGAAGGGCTGCGCTAAAAATGGCCTGTAGGGCTGCGTTTTTTGACAGCAGCCCTTTCAATAGCAACCCTTCACTTTTCAAGTAGGGTTGCGCTAGTAAAGCGCAGCCCTTCACAACAAAGGGCTGCGCTTTTTACTAAAAAGCGCAGCCCTTCTAAGCTTGAAGGGCTGCGCTTTTAGTAAAAACGCAGCCCTTTTGACCCAAAAAAAATAATTTTTTTTTTTCATTTTTTATATATAGAAATATTACTAAAAACAACATAATATTGACATTAAACATCAAATACAAACACAATTCATTATCCACCATCACCATTTGCACAAAAATTGACATAAACATCGAAATAAAACAGAAAAATACAACAAAAAAACAAAAAGTAATAATTGCAGCAAAATATTCAACAAAATCACCAAAATGAAAAATATCCCAAAAAACTACAAAAGAATTGCAAAAAATTACATAGTAACTACACAAAAAGAATTAAATACAAACCAAAAAACAGAAATTAATATCCTGAAAAGAAAAACCGAAAAAAATTATATCACAATTACAAAAAAACAAAATCAGAAACGAAAAATGAAACAAAAAATAAACGAAAATGAAAAAAATGAAGAAAAAACCCTAAAATTATAGATCTGAAATTGCTGCAACGAACGACCGGAAATAGAGAAAAAGGAACGAAAATAGAACAAAAATGAAAAAAGATGAACGAAAATGAACAAAAATGCAAAAAAAACCCTAAAATTATAGATCTAAAGACCAACTCGTCGGGGTTGATGGCGACGGTGGTTGTTGTTGTTGTGAGAACACGAACGACTAGACGTTGGTTGTTGTTTTTGCGTAACCCCACTCGTCGGGGTTGATGGCGATGGTAGTTTTCTTGTTGTTGTGATTGATGAGGATGGTGAGAGAGGGTGAGGATCCGACGAAGTGTAATTTACGGTGGTTGTTGTTGTTGTGATTGAAGGAGGAGAGAGAAAGATGAGAGGAAGGAGGAGAGAAAACGTGAAAATGCGAAAGGAAGGAGTATTCCGATGAGTTGGATTTCTTGTTGTTGTTGTTGTGGATCCGACGAAGGTTCAGAGAGAAGAGGGAGGGTGAGAGAGAGGGGCGTATGAGAGAGAAGAGTGGGGGGCGTATGAGAGCGTATGAGAGAGAAGAGAGAGAAGAGGGAAGGTGAGAGAGAAGAGAGAAGAGAGAGGGGGGCGTGTGAAGAGGGGGCGTAATTATTTTTTTTAAAAAAAAGCCCATAGAAGGGCTGCGCTTTTTAAAAAAGCGCAGCCCTTCTGTAATGGTAGAGCTGCGCTTTTTAAAAAAGCGTAGCCCTTTTATAACAGTAGGGCTGCGCTTTTTTAAAAAGCGCAGTCCTTCTGTAACAGTAGGGCTGCGCTTTTTAAACAAGCGCTGCCCTTCACAAAACAGGGCTACGCTTTTCTATTAAAACGCAGCCCTACTATAACGAAGGCCTGCGTTTTATTTAAAAGTGCAGCCCTACTGTATAGAAGGGCTGCGTAATGAAGAAAGCGCAGCCCTTCCTTTTTTTTCCCCTAGTGTAAGTTTTTTTTTCCTCACTCATGCCCATTTCCAATACTGGTACCTGAAAACAGAATATTTAATAACAGTCAACCCAAAAGTGTCCAGTACATTCTCAATACCATGTAAAAACACCTTGCAGATAATTATATAAAATAATCAGTTATAATTGTATAAAATCATTTGATTTAGTTTCTCTGACAAGTCTCGTGTGCACACCCCTACAGTGACGTACATCACTCCGGATAATTTTTTTCAGGCCTTTAGCCTCTCCTGATACTTCCGTGTGCACACCCTTACAATGACGTACGTCACTCCTTATATAATTCATTTCTCTAACACAAACCACGAACCTCCATTTTATTTTAACATCTTTCCTCCACCACGAACCTCCATTTTATAATAACATCTTTTTCCTCCACCACGAACCTCCATTTCATAGTAACATCTTTATATAACCTCATTATTACCACATATGATAATCTTTTTAGAATCACCTTGTATATAAATCATGATGTGACAACTATCATTTGCATTATAACCACATTATTTGCAAATTAGAATATACCTTTATTATTAAGTAAAACTATTTTTCTACTAAAAACACATTGTAGCAAGATAACATTAAAAAGGGGTATTCAAGAATGTACCTGATAATATTGATTACCCAATTTTTAAATTACTAACTAGTGAGTGTCCCGGGCGATGCTCCGGATTGTTACTTTTTGTAACTTTTTTTTGTCAAGTTAGGAAAAATTGACGTAATGACATGATAAGTAATTGCATGATTTTTGAAAAATAAACCCTTAAAAGTCTGGGGATGAAAGCAATAACTTAACTTTCTACAAGGAATTGAATCAAGAGTTTATGTTTATAATAGTCTCTTGTTGTTATCATAAAAATGTTAACTATCTAAAAACTTGTGCAAATCTTTTAATGAGATATATTAATAAGATCTTATGATATTTTATTTTGAAATACTAAACAATAGTGTTATGTTGGATTAATGGTGAAGTTTTCACTTTTCATTTCAAAGGTCACGTGATTAATTCCTTGTAACTACACACTATTATTTTTGAGGATTTGACTTGAAGTATTGCATTAAAGCCTTATTTTTTTCCTCACTCATGCCCATTTCCAATACTGGCACCTGAAAACATAATATTTTATAACAGTCAACCCAAAAGGGTCCAGTACATTCTCAATACCATGTAAAAACACCTTGCAGATAATTATACTTCCTCCGTTTCAAAATAGATACTACATTGTTATTAAAACGGACTCCTAGGTAAAATTTCCTAAGCATGTTTAAGTAGTATAAAGTGAGGTAGATTAATTGTAGTGGTCCCCATGTGAAAGGAGGGAAAATAAAAAAGTATTGGGGACCACATATAAAGTGAAGTAGATTAGTGTACTTAAAACAAGTTATTAAGGGTAAAATGGTAAAAGTATAAGGCAAAAGTTACTAAATAAGGAAAAAAAACATTGTTGCATCTATTTTAAAACACCCAAAAATAGACAATGTAGCATCTATTTTGAAACGGAGGAAGTATAAAATAATCAGTTATAATTGTATAAAATCTTTTGATTTAGTTTCTCTGACAAGTCTCGTGTGCACACCCCTACAGTGACGTACGTCACTCCAAATAATTTTTTTCAGGCCTTTAGCCTCTCCTGATACTTCCGTGTGCACACCCTTACAATGACGTACGTCACTCCGTATATAGTTCATTTCTCTAACACAAACCACGAACCTCCATTTTATTGTAACATCTTTCCTCCACCACGAACCTCCATTTTATAATAACATCTTTTTTCTCCACCACGAACCTCCATTTCATAGTAACATCTTTATATAACCTCATTATTACCACATATGATAATCTTTTTAGAATCACCTTGTATATAAATCATAATGTGACAAATATCATTTGCATTATAACCACATTATTTGCAAATTAGAATGTACCTTTATTATTAAGTAAAACTATTTTTCTACTAAAAACACATTGTAGCAAAACAACATTAAAAAGGGGTATTCAAGAATGTACCTGGTAATATTGATTACCCAATTTTTAACTTACTAACTAGTGAGTGTCCCGGGCGATGCTCCGGGTTGTTACTTTTTGTAACTTTTTTTGTCAAGTTAGGAAAAATTGACGTAATGACATGATAAGTAATTGCATGATTTTTGAAAAATAAACCCTTAAAAGTTTGGGGATGAAAGCAATAACTTAACTTTCTACAAGGAATTGAAGCAAGAGTTTATGTTTATAATAGTCTCTTGTTGTTATCATAAAAATGTTAGCTATCTAAAAACTTGTGCAAATTTTTTAATGAGATATATTAATAAGATCTTATGATATTTTATTTTGAAATACTAAACAATAGTGTTATGTTGGATTAATGGTGAAGTTTCCACTTTTCATTTCAAAGGTCACGTGATTAATTCCTTGTAACTACACACTATTATTTTTTAAATTAAGGATTTGACTTGAAGTATTACATTAAAGCTTTACAGGAGAGTGTCACGTGGCACACAAACTTTGTTTGAAACACCTTTAAATATATTAGTAAGTATAGATTTTATTCTCCCACTTTCTTTCTATTTCTTTTCTTTTTGGTTCTTACAGTACTTAACTCATATTAGTTTGAAAAATTACTGAATAGCTTCATGCTATTTATAGTTTATGAATTGCGGCTTACTAAAGAATTTTACTAGTGTTTCACTTTTTGTTTTCGCTGGCTGACTATAGATGCTACTGTTAAGCAAACTCATTTAGTCTATGTATGCTTAGGTACTTGTTGGCAAGATTATCTAAAATTGACACTTTACGTAAAGGATTGGCATGTTGATTTTACTAAAACACATTAGTAAAGAACAAGTGTCACAAAGTTACTCAATCCGAAACATACCAATATTGTATTTTACGTATTGTCTGAAAATGGATAGCGATTGTCAGTCTTTAGGCAAACTTATTAGTGACGATTATAAAGACTAAATAATGTTAGTCATGAGGTTAACCATCTATAAGTTTGGAGCATTCTAGGTTTATGTGGTACTAATTACTAAAAATCCTACTAGATATATTTATAAGCTCATAAACTAGTAATTGATAATTTTATAAATTTTTGACCCTTAAAGTACTTTATAAACTACAATGTTAATGTAAATGATTTATGTATGCACATATAACTTTCCCTGAGCAAATGTACAAAGCCAATAAAACACATAACTTCACCTAAAATAATAATATAAATGACAAAATAACGTATATAAGATCTTAGGGACTAGTTTATCTTATAATAATACTTTAACCTTTAATCCCTTACTAATATATATATTATTATTATTTTTTCTGGTTATTACAGTTTGGGTGCTAAATTGATGATATTCTTGGTAGACCTCAAATAAAAAAAATTTCGAAGATGTACTTGGATAGGTCTCGGGGCGCTTAAACCTTTTCTTTTTTTGTTCGAAATGACGAGGCATTTGTTTTTTTTCATTTGAGGGAAAAATTAGATTGGGATTATTATTGCAAATCAAGTGCATTAGAGAGGGAGGGTTCATACAGATAAACTGCGATCTATCTTAAGTATTCCACCTTGTTACAAGGTGATCAGTTACATGTTCCCTGTTCTCGTAACATGAAACGAGAAAATCTATATTCTTTATTTCTCTATGTCATCGTAAAATAAGAATAACGGGAGACGCTAATTAACAATTTGTTTTAGGATCCTTTATTTTGGCCTTTTGGCCATTATTAGATCCCAAACTATTGATTTTAAATAGGACAAGGTAAATTAGCTCTTTGTAGGACAGAAAATGAAATACTTTACACCCTTCTCCCTTGCATTGAGAACTATTATCTCATTGATATTAAAATGAACAACTTCCTCGAGCAACTCTATATGAAACTTCAAGATTCGAGCATTGTTAGTTGTTTTTTTTTATTTAAAGATTTAAGAGTTTGTGTGGTTTGAGCCTACAACGAAATAGTCAGTCGGAGTCAGCAAAGGGAGAGGTGATGATTCAGTTTAATGCTTCACCATTGATAAATTGATCTTATGTTTTAAAGATAACATCTAACAAAGATAAATTAATACATGCTAATAATCTACATGTGTTGTTTCTATTGCAACAAGTTCATCATGATTCATGAGCTTTGAAGAAACCAAGAGAAGTTGGATTCTTGAACTGAACTTCTATACATCGTCCCACAATTACTTAAAATCGTCCCAAAAAAATTGAAAAATTACATTAATAATCTTTCTCTTTTTTATCTTAAATCACCACCACCATCCCCCTCACCTCTTGCCTGGCTGCCGCCACCACCCACCCACCTCACTCCACCACCCTCACCTCCATTGAAATTTGAAATTACCTCTCTCTCTCCTTCACTAGGCATGCCACCACCCACCACCTCACTCCACCACCCTCACCTCCACTTCTTTCGTCGCACACAACCACCACCACCTTCACGTAACCCAAAAGCCTTTGATTTTTTTTATAATGGCGAACGTCCGGCCAGAACGTCCTGGCCGGACGTTCGCCATTATAAAAAAAATTCAAAGGCTTTTGGATTACGCGGGTGCGGTGGAGGACGTTAGGTGAAGGCGGTGGAGGTCGCATGCAGTAGGAAGGTAGGTGGTGGTGGTGGGGGTGTGGAAAAGAGGAGAGGGTGAAATGGCAGTACGTTGGTGGTGGTGGTGGACTGGTGGGGTGGTGTGGAAATGAGGAGAGGGTGAAATGGTAGTAAGTTGGTGGTGGGGGTGGTTTGGGTGGTCGGTGGTGTGGAAAAGGAAAAAGGTGAAATAGTCTATAAAAATAAACTTGAGGTGATTTTAAGTAATTTTAGGGTGATGTTTAACAATCTCCATAATGAAAACTTGATAAAGTTGTTGAAGTGAAGTTCCCAAGACCATTAAGATGCTCCTAGCTTGGAACTTCTGTATGTTAAACGTAACAACTTGAAGAAAGTAATTATTCCTTGAGATCAATTCCGAACGGAGATTGATTGAGTGACCCTAAGGGTTGCCAACCCTCTTATTATTAAAGTTTCATTGCATGAAAATGAAAAAACTAACTTTCAAATATGAAAATTAAAACAAAAAATTAAAATGGAATACCAAGCAAATCAGATGCTGGAAAATGAAAAAAAAAATTCGATAGAGCCAATCACACCGAGATCATCAAATATTGCACCACAAAAATCAAGTCCAAATAACACTAAGCAAGAAGATCAGTAGCAACATGAAAGAAGTGAACTCGCTCTTTCTTTTCGATCAATCTTTTGTTTCCTCTTTGTGAAGATGTTGCGAATCTCTTTCTTTAAGATTGAGTTGCGAATTTCATATGAGTTGCGAATTTTAATTGAGTTGCAAATCTCTTTCATCGTCCTCTGCTTTCCACTCGAAATTGAGTTGAGAATGGCGCCGGTGAAATCGCGAACACTAGCAGAGAACAAAAACGCCTAATTATTGGGCTCTCGCGAGCAGAAAATCACCGGGTGAGGTGCCACGTGAGAGAGAAAAGAGTCACCTTGGAGAGAGGAAAGAGAAATGGTGAGAGAGATGATAGTGGTGAAACGGCTGAAGAGAGATTAGAGAACGAGATCCAGGGTTAAGAGATAGAAGAGAGAGATAGAGAGAGGGGTGAAGAAAAAGGTGAGATTTATATATTGTAATATTATGTTCGTCGAACCTCAACCTATGTTCGACGCACTTTACCTTCTTTTCTATTTTGTCTAATTCGTATCCACCTACCCATCTGCATCGGATGGGCTTATATATCCGACGCAAATCGCTTAATACAAGGATTTGCATCGCACAACAGACGCATTCGACGCAAATCTTTGTACTCATGTGTGTCGGATGATTAGGGCTACGCGATGCAAATCCTCTTGTCCTTCATTTGTTGATATTTGCATCGGACGTAGATTATTGTCCGATGCAAATCATCTTTTCCTGACCATTTGTGTCAATTCTTCATGCATCCGGTACAAATAAGCAGACGCAAATTATCATTTTTCTACTAGTGAAATTTCGCACCCTCAATCGTAAGTTTGATAAACTTCATTGGGTTGTATACAAGCCCATGTCGGAGAAGAGATTGACCATATACAAGGTTGGTAGGGTTCGTTCCATCCTAAAACCAATTGGTGATAGGGAGAGTAACCCACCAACTTATATGTTAGTCAATCTCTCTCTAATTCTTCAATTTGGGACAATTATTTTCTACCTCACATGTAGGTTATTCAACTCCCCCTCACATGTGAGCCACCTTTAATCTTGCAATCTGGATAGGTCACAACATCCTTGTTGGACCTTCTCTGGACTTCCAACATGAGGTCAACTGGTCCCCTTTCTGGGGCCATCACAATTCTGCTGGGCATACTTGCCCCAAACAAATCTTCAACACCTTCCTTCTTGCATTTCATAATGGGTTAGGATCGTCCGCTTTGATACCATGATAAACTTCATTGGGCATGTACACAAGCCCATGTCGGAGGAGAGAGTGACCATATACAAGATTGGCAGGGTTCCATCCTAAAACCAATTGGTGATAGGTGGAGTGACCCACCAACTTATATGTTAGTCAATCTCTCTCTAATTCTTCAATTTGGGACAATTATTTCCTACATCACATGTGGGTTATTATAAACAAAGTTCAAACCACAAAAAAAGGAGAATGAATCCGAAACCCTAAAATCAAATTGGATCAAATGAGAAGGAGTGAACAAGTCTGCATTCATAAGTCTGCTCTGGAAATTCCGAATTCAAAATTCACAAGAAATTTCACCTATTAGTTTATCAAGAAACTAAGATAACTGAACTTTAAAATCGACCACACAAAATTGAAGAATAGCAAATTAGAATTTAATGGCAGATTGGTTGATGTGGAACTCTAACCTCCACCTCCGCCGTTCTTTTACCTGGGAAATTCACTCTCCTCCTCTTCAATGGCGGATTGGGATGAAATGACGAACTATAAACTCGAGTAACTTTGCGAACGAGAAGACAGAGTAGAGGAAAGGTCGGTGCTAGCAAGTATAAAAGGATATGTTACAACTTACAACTTATACCATCACTTATGATGTAACAATTAAACCCAAGACTTTTACATGTTTTTAGCTAACAAACTTGAAACTCAAGTGTGTTGTAGCTTATAGTAGTCTAAACTCGATTGTTAGGGTTTCCTCTCTAGAGCCCTTGCTGATTATTTCTAGTTAATGCAATGCAACCTCTATACCAAAATAAAAAAAGGTTGTGCATAATTCTATATATATGTTCGAGATAATTGTAGCTAGTACATGGATGCATATGTCTTTTCCTATCTATCAAACTGTTAAGAGTTGCTAGGTTAAATTTTTGTTGTCTTTTCATTCCTTTTGATTATCAATGTATAGTACCCACAGTTTAGGAAACCCAAGGATAATCATTACAAGAAAATACATCAATCAAATATTTGTTTCCTAAAAGATATATATCAAACATATCTTAATACCCCCCTACCCCCCTCAAGTTGGAGCATGGGGATCATAAATGCCCAACTTGGAGAGAAGAGTGTTAAACTGGAGCTTCCCAAGAGCTTTAGTGAATATATCACTAAGCTGGTCGGTGGTATGAACGTAGGAGGGAGCAATAGGCCCATCAGTGATAGCATCATGAACAAAGTGACAATCGACCTTGATATGTTTGGTGCACTCATGGAAGACCGGATTCTTAACAATATGAAGAGCAGACTAACTTTCACAAAATAAATGAATAGCAGTAGGACGATGAATCCCCAAACTCAATAAAAGACCTTTCAACCACTTCAACTCATATGTAATGGCCGCCATAGAACGGTATTCGACTTCAGCCGAGGAGCGAGAGATAGTGGCCTGCTTTGGTCTTCCAAGCAATAAGGGAAACACCAAGAAATACGAGCCAACCACTGAGAGAACGTCGAGTGAGAGGACAAGTAGCCCAATCAGAGTCACACCAACCTGCTAGAGTCAAATCACTATCAGCACGTAAGAGGATACCCTGGCCGGGAGTACCCTTCAAGTAGCGGACAACCCGCAGAGCAGTCTCCCAGTGATCAATGCGAGGAGACTGCATAAATTGTGACAAAATGTGCACAGAATAAGCCAAATCAGGGCGTATCACAGAAAGATAAATGAGACGACCAACAAGCCGTCGATAAGGTTCAGGATCATCAAGGAAAGCACCAGTAGCAAGAGCAAGTTTGTGGTTTTGCTCAATAGGAAAAGTGGCGGGCTTAAAGCCCAAAAAC
The DNA here is from genome assembly GCF_026745355.1 of Beta vulgaris subsp. vulgaris. Taxonomy (NCBI): domain Eukaryota; kingdom Viridiplantae; phylum Streptophyta; class Magnoliopsida; order Caryophyllales; family Amaranthaceae; genus Beta; species Beta vulgaris. The sequence goes on along the minus strand of NC_079205.1, from coordinate 12,624,563 downwards.
CAGCCTCAGAAATAATATCCAAGGTATATGTCCGTTGGCAGAGAAATAGACTAGAAGCACTACGAGCGACCTCAAGACCAAGAAAATACTTCAAGGGCCCCAAGTCCTTCATCTTGAAACAATCACAAAGATAGGCCTTAAAGGCCTTTAGAGCATCGGAATCATTCCCAACAACTATAAGATCATCCACATACATTAACACATTGAGCTGAACAGAACCCTAGGTGAATGTAAATAGAGAATGATCGGAATAAGACTAAAGAAATCCATACGCCTTAAGAGCGGTCACAAGTTTGGCGAACCAACACCGCGGAGCCTGTTTGAGGCTATAAAGAGATTTGCGGAGGCGACATACCATGTTAGGATGAGTTGACTCAAAACCAGGAGGAAGTTTCATGTAGACCTCCTCATCTAAGTCACCATGAAGAAAGGCGTTGTGAACATTGATTTGGTGAAGCTCCCAATTTTTAGCAGCAGCAATAGCAAGAAAGGCACGAATAGTGACCAAATTAGCAACAGGAGCAAAAGTCTCAGTATAATTGATACCCTCCTTTTGATGATTCCCAAGAACCACCAAACGAGATTTCTGATGATCAAGATTACCAGCAGAATCAAATTTGTTCCTGTAAATCCACTGACTCCCAAGAGCACGTTTACCCAGGGGCAAGAATTCCATAGTCCAAGTACCATTCTCTTTTAAAGCTCGAATCTCATCATTTATAGATTTTCACCAACCTGCATCCTGCATAGCCTCTTTAAAAGACTTGGGCTCCGATATAGATGTAAGAGTAGCAAGAAACTTCCTAGATTTTACATAAAAAAACTTTGACAATTAATGTAATCTGTATTAGGGTAGGATTTACCTGAGGAATGCAGAGGAGCAGATGTAGAAGGAGAAGGATTGTTCACCTGGATAGCATTCGTTACACAATCACGCAAAAGAATGGAGGGGGTTTTAGTGCACTGGCCACGATCCAAGTCAGTGGGTACGTCAGGCGGGCTAGCAGAGGAGGAAATAGAGGAGTCCGTGGCTGGAAGAGCAAGGGACAGATGAGAGGTGGAGTCCAAATCAGTGGATTGGGCTGAGGAAAAGAATGGACCGGAAGGAGGATCCGGTTGGGCCTGGTCCTGGGCTAAGGTAAGAGGGGATGCACATGAGGGAGACAGGGTAGGAGAATGAGAAAGTGAGAAAGGAGGAGGAGTTTGGGCCTGGGTTGAGGGGACGTGAGGTGCAGGAGGCGTGGGAGGAGTTTGGGCCTAGGTATTGGGGACGGTAGGTCCAGAAGAGGGCGAGAGAGGAAGATTAGAGGGAGAAGGCGATGTTTGGGCCAGATTTTGAGGGAAGTGAGGTCTAGAGGGAGTAAGAAAATTGGAGGGAGGTGAGGAATTGGATGGAATTTCATACTCAGCAAAATCAATGTGAATATCGTCATGGTGAGGAACAAGTGTGGAGGGATCAATATTAGTATCTTCGGGATCACAAAAGGGAAAGGTTTCCTTAAAGAATTTAACATCTCGGAGACAAAAAATTCCTTAGAATCAAGGTCAAATAATTTCCAACCCTTTTTACCAAGAGGATACCCCACAAACATGCATTTGCGACTTCGACTAACAAATTTATCGCCTTTAGATTTGTGATTATGGGCAAATCATAAAGAACCAAAGACATTGATGGTAGGATAGGAGGGAGTGTGACCAAATAAGAGTTCATAGGGAGTTTTGTTATTGAGTAAGGGAGTGGGAGTACGATTAATAAGATGAGCAGCAATAAGAATACTTTCACTCCAAAAATAAATAGGAAGATTAGCATGAAAACGCAGAGCCCTGCCCACATTCAGTATATGTTGATGTTTACGATCAACCCTCCCATTTTGTTGAGGAGTAGCAACACAAGAAGTTTGAAATAAAATCCCAGTGGCAGTAAAAAATAATCATGAAGGCAATTGAATTTAGTTCCATCATCACTTTGTACAATTTTAATAGACTGAGAAAACTAACGATCAATCATAGAATTGAAGGCCATAAACATAGGAAAAACCTCAGTTTTGTCAACTAACAAATAAACCCAAACATCTCGGGAATAATCATCCACCAAAGTTAAGAAATAACGAGCACCACAAGAAGAAACATGTTTATAGGGTCGCCACAAATCACAATGAACCTTTTCAAAAATTCTACTAGCCTTATGATAACTAATGGGAAAATTTAGAGCGAGGATGCTTAGCAAGAAAACACACCTCACAACCCTTATTCAAACTACCCTGCAGATGAAGAACAGGACGAAGCAATTTTTAAATTTTCTCGGATGGATGACCCATGTGATGATGCCATAGGGCCAAGGAAGGAGTGGCTTCTTCAACTGAAACATGATGCACATAAGTTCCACCACCAAAGTAGTACAGTCCATCTCGTCTAACAGCTGTTCCAATCAGATTCCTCAACTGGTCCTGTATAGCACAAATATCAGAATTGAATTGAACAACACAATTCATAGTCACAGTTAGTTGTGAAACAGAAAGTAAATTGCAACATAAGTGCGGCACAAAAAGAACATGAGTGAGAATAATAGCGTCATAAAGACGAAATAAACCCTCTTTTTGAGCCATAACAACCGCACCATTAGGAAGACCCACAAGACAATCATCAATACATACAACATCAAATAATAAAGAAGCATCACCAGTTACATGATGAGAAGCACCAGTATCCACAATCTAGTCAGTAGTAGTAAACATACTATGCAAACGATCATCGGAAAGTTTGGAATTACTTAAGAGACCGGCTAAGGCTTTCTAATGATCAGTGGTAAATAAAGTGGAAGAAGTAGCAGCAGCCCCAGAAACCGCAGAGGGAACCACGGCAGCAGCATTGCTGGTGGCGTTTGCACAGACAGGGCCGCGACCACGCGCGGCAGAAGAGGAGGCAGAAGGCTGGGTGGCGCGAGAGCTGCCACGACCAGCAGATTATTGGCACTCTTCCCACCAAGATGGTTACCCGACAAGCTCAAAACACGGGCCAATCGCGTGGCCAGATTTCTTGCAATACGTGTAGTGCAAATGTGACTTGTCCTCCCTGATTTTAGTGCGTGAGAGAGAAGCCGAGGCTGGGCTGCCACGAGAGGGTGCACGCACAGCATAACTTACCACATCATGAGAGGAATCGGGCGCTGTGTGAGCTAACCGAACCTGTTCCACTTGAACCACTAACTGATAAGCCCGATCAAGAGGGGGCAACGAATCTTGAGAGAGAATGGCCGTAGTGCGAACCGGACCATAAAAATGAGCATCAAGACCCATTAAAAATTGATGTAATTTATGAGTATCACAATATTTTTCATGTATGCAAACTACCCGCGGAACATGAAGCACAACATATATAATGAATAATAGGTTCATGTTGATGTAATTCTTCCCATAATACATTTAATTTCCCATAATATGAAGCAATACTCATAGATATAGGTTGAGTAGATGTAGCAAGAGATGTGGTAAGTTGTTGAATTCGGGGTCCATTAGCCATAGCAAATTAAACGGGATTGAAGAGAATCCCATAGGCTTTTGGCATCACGATATTTGAAAGCGTACCTTTAATCTTTGAGGAGATAGTATTCATGATCCAAGAAATGAGCATGGCTTGAATGGTGCTCCAATCGAAAGGAATGCATGGCGGCGTGGGAGAAGTGATCGAGCCATCAAGAAAAACAAATTTGCGGCAAGCTTCGAGAGCTATTTGCATATGGGACGCCCATTGATGATAATTATCCGCCGTGAGACGAGTGGGAGTAATAAAATCACCCGGTCTATCCTGAGGGCCGAGAAAGAAAGGAGGGGTAGAAGAGATGGTGATGGGCGGCGGAGAGGGTGGTGGTGTTTTAACAGTTTCATCATCACCGGCCATGGTGATGAAGGTGGCGTGTTAGGGTATGCGGCACTTAGTCTGATACCATGTCAAAGGACCAACTCAACCAAAAGTTTAAACTGATGATTGGAGTCTCGGGAATAGTTTAATACTCTATCAGATACCAACAAATATCCAATTTGTGATATGTCACCAAAATAAGGTCTTTAATTAGTGTTAATGGTTGAGCAATATTGAAACAATAACATCATCAACAATGTACTTGATCAAACCTCATATAATTATTTCTTAAAGCAAACTTCTTCTAATACTATATGGAGTACAAAATTTCTCATAATCATAACAAATTATTCCCACCAAAACCAAAACTCCAAAAGAAAAAAAAAAAAAAGAGGCAGAACATAGAATCAAAACCATTTTAGTGTCCCAACACATCACCCTCTACATCCAACTCAAACTCTTTTTCCTGGCCCTCCATAGCATGACAAGCTTTACAAGTCGCAACAACCGACCTCAAAATTTTATACAAAAAGCTTTCATGACTATTATTACCACCACCACGATTCCTCTTACTTCCTACATCCTTCATCATCCTCGGACTGGTAGCAGTCCCCACACCATTATCTCTCTTTCCTCGCCGCGACAGACTAGGACCCAACACGGGCACTGCCGTGATGAACTGCCACCTCTGCGACGACCCTGAACTACCATACTTATAACATTGTCCCAAGGGAGATTTTGTAGTATTTCTCTCCTTTACACTATGCATCCTTTTATGATAAGATTTAGGTCTCTGATCAAAAACTTCACTAGAGCTAGTCCGTGCACTGCTAGTGCACGTACTGCAGGTACTCCCTCTGCTACTACTGGTGCTGTTACTTCTCGACGACAGCAGTGAGTAATCTTTGCTACTACTCTTATTGCTGCCTGCGCTTGTCCCCCTCGACAGCATGTTTTCCCTCCCAGAGAACGACGTCCGTGTGCTAGTATTCGTCTGCACGACAGGGAAATCGTGCGGGAGGAGGCGGCCGTTGAGGAAGAATTGATCAGCTGGGGAGGTAGAAGAGAAGTCATCAAGTGAGTTGTTTTTTGTGATCATGTCATTGGCAGTACTGGTGTTTAAAGTGGGAGAGTCTGGTGTTATGCATGAGCCGAACTCGAATTCGGAATGATCGTCAGTTGGTGTACCGGGGAAGGAGAACATCTCAGGTGAAGGAGAAGAAGGGGTGTCATTTTGGTGGATTTGATCATGCCGGGAAGAATCCATTATCATGTTTTATTTCTTTTTACTTTGAGTAGTACTAAAGAGAAGGTTTGTGTTTTTGTTTTTGTTTTTGTTTTTGTTTTTGAGTTTGTATGTGAGTGTATATGAGTGTATGACTGTGTTATATATATGTACACAAAGTTGTCGGTTTTTTATTTTAATTATAATGATTTTTGAGTGGAACCGGGGAACAGGGAGAAAAGCGAGATGAGTCGAATGTTGGGCCGCTTGGAAAAGCAAAATTGTGGTCCAAGAAAATCATACTAGTCTTACTTGCCAACTCAACTTCAATAAAACGCCAATGCTTAGCTTTTCTTCTACTCCCGCTGTTCTAACTTCTAATACTATAATGTAAACAAAACTAATTAGTTGCTCCGATGATGTCTAACTTCATACTTATTTTGTTCCATAATTATTGTAATACTAACCATCTTATGGTTTCTAATATTTTACTTTCACCATTAATGTTTTAAAAATAATTATGTACTCTCTTCATTTTTTTGGGTTTACTTACTTTTCTTTTTGGGTTCTCATGTACTAATTTACGCACTTTTTTTCTGTTTTGAAATGATCTTAACAATTTAATATTATTACATTTACCATAATGTTTCTCCTTTCGTTACCCACATACCTTTATAATAAGCTAGTCTTATATGCACGTGATGCGTGCGTTGATTCAGAACTTGTTATTCTACTATATACTCCATCGTCCGTATTATACTTATGATTACACTTAGAATGTGAAAAGTTAATAATTAAATTTAGATATATTAATTCGTTGATGTAAAAAATTAAAAAATGTTGTGAGTGATTTTTAATATTAATTTTTTGTGAATGAAGTTTGAACAAAAATAATAGACATAATGAGTCGGTCTAACTGAATTAAAGAGTATCAAAGGCAGTGAGTGTTTCAGACTTTTTAGGTGGACGTCATGTATATCATATTCTTTTATAGAAAAAAAGGGTCAAGATATTGTCCATTTAATTTTTTGATTGGAATATATAATGCATATACCATTTTTAATTTGTTTAGAATGATAAGTTGAAATGAAAAAGTGTTCTTAAATTGTTTTGTTTTGAGAAACAAAAAAATCCATTAGATCATTGAAGGTAATTTTGTATTTTTAGAGGGGGACACCATCTTTCTCCCCTCTTTTCTTATATAAGAGAGATTAATACTTTCTCTTCCCCTCTATGATCCACATACATAAATCTCGTAAAATTTTGTGCCCCAAACAATGGGTAAACTAATAAAAATCGGAAGGAATATTAGGTTAAATTAGGATTTGATATATAAAAGCTACACAATTAGATGACTCTAACAAAATCCCACATAACTTATTTTTTCTATTAACTAGGTGAGAATTCGTGGTCAATGTTTATAAAGTTTATATTATTATAAGAATATTGACAATAGTTCTATAAATTCTTGAAAATTACTCCTAGATCAAATTTAAACCTAGTTAATTGAGGAGATTAGATTGTATCCTAAACCTGTATTTAACAAATTTTTATTTGAAACCATATCAACTGTTTCTCAAATGCAGTACAAAATGCTTTTTTTACACCGGAAAATCATACAAGAAAGAAACACAAAGAAAACTAAAATGAACACAAAGTAAAAGGAAGGACGGACGATCGGCACATAGTTGCTAGAGAATGCGCTGGGGCCACATCATCCTGATGAGTGAGAATTTGGTCTCACTCATATGCATATTTTGGCAAGATTTACATGATAATTTTGAATCTAAAAGCGCTTTTTCCTTAATTTTCTCATTTTCATCCTTAACGGTGCATCAGAATGAAATTTCATGGTTCTTTCCCATCTCCTTTGACCACTAACTATTATTTGATGTGTTTGTATATGAGGAAGAAGGCAAAAATGAAAAAGGAGCGGGCGCTCCTTGTAAAAGAGGAGCGGGCGCTCCTGCAAGTCCCTGTACATGCAAAGCAAACCAGAAAGTTGGAGCTAGGAGGGAGCTACCACTAGGGGAAAAAACATAAAGGGCTGCGCAGGAAGGGCTGCGCTTTTCGTAAAAGCGCAGCCCTACTAAGAAGAAGGGCTACGCTTTTTAAAAAGGCGCACCCACTAGTAGGGCTGCGCTTTTTCAAAAAAGCGCAGCCCTTCTGTAGTAAGAAAGGCTACGCCTTTTGAAAAGCGCAGCCCTACTAAGTGAAGGTTGCGCTTTTTAAAAAGCGCAGCCTTCTGCTTAGTAGGGCTGCGCTTTTTTAAAAAAGCGCAGCCCTTCGAAAATTTTGAAATTTCGAAATCGCGTGCTTGAAATATTGAGCGGGGATTCGTCAAATATATTATCCCTCATTCTCTCTCCTCTCTCACGTCCCTCATTATTCCTTTCCTCCTTATCTCTCATCCTCTCTTCTCTCTCAAAAACTCCCATAAACATTTGTCTCAAAAACTCATTTTAAGTTTTTCCGATTTGCACTAAACATGACGACGGAGTCCGATTGCCTATTGTGATACCTTTTCGGAAGCGGAACGAGCCAACGAGTCAAACTCACCGCTATGCTGTGATGTTAGGCTTTTTAAGCCATCCGAGTTCGTTTAAGCCTCCAAATAGCCATTTAAGTTTTTCCGAAATTTTTTTTCCATTAAATATGTATTTGGTTTTGTTTTATGTATTTAAACATTATTAGGTTGTAGTTCTTGTATTTTTCAGATCTATAAGTTCTTGTATACTTCTCTTTGTTTATATATTTGATTAATGTTCTTGTATACTTCTCTTTGTTTATTAAGTTCTTGCTTGTATACTTCCTTTGTTTTGATTAATGTTCTTGATACTCTCTTTGTTTGAATGTTATTCTTGTATACTTCTCTTTGTTTATTTTGATTAATGTTATCTTGTATACTTCTCTTTTTATTTTGATTAATGTATTCTTGTATACTTCTCTTTGTATATTAGTTTGATCCTTTTTTTCATTTCGTTTCATTCTTTTATTGTTTTGGGTTTAGTATTTTCGTTTCGTTTCTCTTCTCTTCGTTTAATTTCAGAAAATGTGAGATTATGAGTAAAAAAATGACAAAAAAAATTTTTTTGTATTTTATTTTTTTTTTTGGTAGGAAGGGCTGCGCTAGTTAGGAAAAAGCGCAGCCCTTCTAGCCCAGAAGGGCTGCGCTTTTTCCTAACTAGCGCAGCCTTCTGGGCTAGAAGGGCTGCGCTTTTTCCTAACTAGCGCAGCCCTTCTAGCTTAAGGGCTGCGCTTTTCTAGCGCAGCCCTACTTAAAAAGTGAAGGGCTGCTACTGAAAGGGCTGCTGTCAAAAAGCGCAGCCCTACATGCCTTTTTTAGCGCAGCCCTTCTTCATTTTTCCACTAGTGTACCAAGGAGCTGGAGCTCCTAGCATGAGGAGCAAAGGAGCGGGCGCTCTCAAGGAAACAGGAGCGGGCGCTCCTTTATGCATTGAGGATGGCAGAGGAGAGCAGAGACTTTGGAGCTACCAAGCAGCTCCCATTGAGCAAGCGCTCCTTGGGGTGCATTTAATAAGGAGCGGGCGCTCCTCTATATTGAGGAGCAGGCGCTCCTCACCTGCTGGACAGCTACCTTGTTGGCAGTAGGGATGGAGCTACCAAGGAGCTACCCTTGAGCTCCCGCTCCATCGCCTCATTTTGTTAGGAGCGGGTGCTCCTATTTAACAAGGAGCGGGCGCTCCTTGTTATTTTCGCGACAATTTTTATGTTAATCGCTGTTTTTAGCCTCGTTTTTGTGGGGATATAAATACCTTTTTCACTTAATGACATTTTAACTTTTATTCCAGAAAATCATTTTTAGAGAGTTCTTAGCTTAATCTAGTGAGAGAAAGTGAAGTTCTAGAGAGAGAAAGCAGATTTCCATGGTTTTGTAACTTGGATTATGACAAAAATTGTGGTTTTTTTTATGCAAGATCTTCATTTCTTCTTCATGGTTTAAGTAATATCTCCTCTTCTCTCTACTTTTGATACTTTTATCTTTTTATTTATTTAAGTTTTGTCTAAAATTAGTTTAACCCATGTTTAGATTTTAGTTTTCTTTATCTTAATCTTGTTTTAGATGTGTGTTGATTGTTTAGTTGTTCATGTTTGATTTATTTTCTCCTTCTATTAGTATTATTATAATGACTATGATGATTAGTGAGTATTATTTAGTTGGGGGTTGGGGTGAAACCCAACCATGATGATTTTGGTATTTGAATAAGAAGTTAGGGGTTCGTTTGAATTTCTTAATCGATCAATAGCATAACTATTATCTACTTGCATTCTAGGATTAGGATGTTTGTTGATTGATACTTTAGTCAAGTTGAGAGAGGAGACTAGAGTTGATGTTTATGTCATTTTCTTACTTAATTGCTCATGAGAGTGAGAATTGAGTGAGGGTTGTTGCTTGATCCTTCCCCCTATACTTCGCGCTTATTATTTCCTAAATCATGATTGGATGGTGTTTACCCCCTTCTCCAATGTTTTATCACAATTTCTTGACTAATCATTTAGCATTTTTATGACCTTAGTTAATTACTTAATCTAGTTCTTAGTTTAACAAACCAAACCTTTTGCTAAATCTTCGTCTTAGCTTGCAACAATTAGCAACATTAGTGTTCTTCTTGCTATTCCCTGCGGATTCGACTCTTACTTATCACTTTACTTAGTCTAGTGATTTAGTTAGGTTTGTTTGATTTTAGGAGGCTAGTGACGACCTCATTTTTCCTTTATCAAACCCGATGCACCTTAAAAATACGACACCAAGAAAGAGAGGTTGTCGTAGTGTGAATATCATGAATTGTATGGGATACCCGAGATATCCTGGCCTCGTCGAGATTGTAAAAGTCGTACCAAAGGCTTTGGTAGCGGGTTTATCAAAGGTCGAAAGGATCAAACTTCATAATACAAGTTATTTTTTATGCTTTGGTAAATTGTGTCATTATGATTTGGATTTACAGCATTAGGATTGATGGCATAATTAGTTAAGTATACACAAGCAATAATAACGAGAAACATGATTTTAAAAAATAACAATAAAAGAAGACACAAGAATAAGATCTGACATTGAGTTCAAGAAGCGAGAGAATAACCATCAACAATGCACTACTCGACTTTCAACAATGTGTATGATGCAGTGACTAATAGGGTTTCCAGGATCTCTTGATTTAACTTAATCACTTTAGAAGTTGAATCAATCTTGATCATAGAAGAGCCCTTGGATTGTTCCAATTTGTACCCAACCCAAATACTCACATCTTGGATTCTTTTCCCATGCTTTAAAATTATATTTAATAAGATTAATTAACTGAACTACTATCAACAAGGTTGTGCTAGTGGCCCAATTGCTTCATTTGCTGAATTGTGATTCTGAATTTTAATCCATGAACCGCGAACCTCTATTCAGCCTTTCAGGCTCCTACACAATTTTGTTACAATCGATTGCCTATCTGATGAAGTAAACATAGCAAGAAATAAGTAGGAGAACATACTAAACAACGACAATAAAGAAACACAAGAAGATTTGATATTGAAACTTGACAATTGGAAGATAAAGTATTAAGAATGAAGTAAAACTTTCAACGATATTTACGACACAATAACTTACTAGGATATCAATATCCCTTGATCTAATCTAATAACCTTAGAATTTGGATCCTTTTCGATAACACAAGAGCCTTGATATGAGGCTAAAACCATGTTGAGCTAATCACTCACAACTTGGCCTTTCTCCTTGTCTGGTGGGTGTGGGTATGTCCTATAGTCATATATATTCGTGCTCTTTGTTGATGAACTTACTTGCCTTTATCTAAATTAAATAAAAATTTAATACCTAGTAGTTCTTGTTTCAGAGTTTCATTGGGTGAAAACTATATTTCAAAACTACATCTACATATCAAATCGAATCAAACAACATTATATTATGCCAAAATTACGATCATTGATAAGATCTAACAATTATACAAACCTTCTTTTATATCGTTGTTTGATACAACCTTCTAGCGGAGGGAGGGGTCTATCGATCTATTTCATTATTGTCATAGAACTTGATTTGATTCAACTCGTTTAAGACAAAGAATTGTCATCTCCTCGTGAATCCACACAAAATTTCATCAACAAATCAATGTGTAAAAGAAAACAAAACACAAAAAAGTGCCTAAACTCTCACAAGTAGAGAGATAAAATCCAATATATTGGTAGATATGATCCAAGATATGGGAAAAGGAGCCCACCATTAGAGAGAGAGGACGTTTATTATAACACAAATTTTTAGGTGTAATTGTTACTTCATAATTTATGGTGTAACAATCCCTAGACTACCGCTTCTCTTGTAAAAAAAGTTGTTAAATGACATGAACAAATAAAATAAAATAAACCAGAAAAAAAGTATTTTGTCTGGAAAATTTTAAATATATTTACATCAAAAATCAATTTTCATTATAATAATTTAAGCCTAAGTCCCAGAGTTCACTCATGGTACACCCAGGGGTATTTTTGTGATAAATTAGAACTTTAGGTGCTCATTTGACACCAAATTTGTTCATGTGTGCATTTTGTTCATTTACTCATTTACTCATTTACTCATTTTGCTCATTTACTCATTTGCTCATTTTGCTCATATTGTAATAAAAGAGTTTGCTCATTTTCTTAAATGAATATAAATGTTTGCTCATTTGTTCATTTTGCTCATTTGCTCATTTGTTCATTTTGCTCATTCGCTCATTTTGCTCATTACCATGACCATGGTACACCCATGTATACTATAAATATTCTCCAAGTCCCAACCAAAGGAATTTTTGATTCGGGATAATGTTTGAGAAGTTTCCTAAAGTTTTCCAACAGAATAATGATCGAAGTGCCCCCATTTTTGTGGCCAGATAAAGTGCTTTGTTCTTGTAATGAGTGAGATCTGGCCATAAGTTAAATAATTTGAAGCTACTGTATTATCCAGGTGTTAAGCCATCTTAAGCAATCTTCGCCATCCTTTATCCCGGACAACTTTAATTAGGCATGTGCCAGCTTCCAAAATCTAATTCGAAGTACAATTGATAACATCAATTGCAAAATTGGGTTGTAAGGAACTCTTTTGATTGGTTCGATCCTAGCTCCCGTGAATATACTAATTTTCATTACCCATAGAGAGAAAAAGAAAATAATGTAAACAGAGTTTAATTTTAAACTAGGACATTCATTTTTTTTCCAACTAAATTGATTGGTATCTACCAATTAATTTTATCGTAATTATTACAATTAATTTATCGTAATTGTCACGATAAATTTTACTGATGGTTTTAAAATACTCCCTCCATTTTTTTTAGATGTAACATATTGACTTTGGGCACTATTCATCCAATACACTTTGACCACTAATTGTTATTTATACATAAGAAAAAATATAGTCATGTGGGATCTTGTTTGATTCGTCACGGTATACACTTTCCAAATATATATTTTTTTATAATTTTTACTTTTATACAATTGGAGATATTATCGGTCAAAGTTGTGTCTCGGCAAATGTGAAAAGTCCAATGTTACATCTAAAAAAAACGGAGGGAGTATTAAAACAAACATGATTTTACCTTATATTGGTTAAAAATATTTTTTTTAGTAAAATTAATTCATCCATAAAAAGTTATACGATATTTACAAAAGAAATTTCATAATAAATACATAACAAATTGAAACAAATAAATCTTACACTGCGAGTCATCTCTCAAGACTCACACATATCGCTAAAATATACCTTTTCAAAAAGATGGCTGACAATTTGTTGTAGCCGCGAGGAGGATTTTATGTGGTTCACCTGAATTATTTGAAAAATAAATAATTATATTATCATATACTTATCCTATTCTTTATCAACGAACCAATTTTGTGCCTGAAAGATTGATCCAAGATAATGTTCTTCTAGCTCATGAAGTTTTTCATTCTTTCAAGAATAAGAAAGGAGCATCAGGGTGGTTAGCTATTAAACTAGACATGGAAAAAGCGTATGACAGATTAGAGTGGAATTATATTTTCATCACCCTTGAAAAGTTGGGTTTTTGTACCAAATGGATCGATTGGTTGCGACAGTGTATCACCACTGTCTCTTTTTCGGTTTTGGTTAATGGTATTCCAGGGGAAACTTTTATTCCTCATCGAGGAATCCGTCAAGGTGACCCTCTATCTCCATATATTTTTATCTTATGTGCTGAAATTTTGGCTCGCCAGTTGCAATCTGCCAGCAGGTCTGGCTCGAGATCCCTAGGGGTCACCTTAGGACATTCCGGTGTTAAGATTCCTTTTTTAACATTTGCTGATGATACGATGATATTTGCCAAAGCGTCGGAGGAAAGTTGTACTATTATAAAGTCTATCCTAGATAAGTACTGCACAATGTCGGGACAATTAATTAATTTTCACAAATCTGCGTTTCAATGTACGCAGAATGTTCCCGACTGTGTTTCTAATAAATTTACTGAAATTTTACAAATGGAAAAATCTTTTTCACTAGGCAAGTATTTGGGTTGTCCCATAATTGATTCTAAAGTTACAAATGCGACTTTTGCTGACTTGCAAGAAAAAGTTTTTTCCCAGTTAACCAAGTGGAAAGCTAATTCGCTTTCGCAAGCGGGACGAACTATCCTAGTACAATCCAATCTAGCCTCCAAAGCTAATTACCAAATGCAAAGCTTCTCTCTGCCTCCTACAATTCTTGCTTCCCTTGACAAGTGCTACCGAAATTTTTTCTGGAATAAACCTAGTGATGCTAAATCCCCTAATCTAATAGGGTGGGATAAAATTTGTAGTCCAAAAAAATTTGGTGGCTTAGGGCTGCGGAAAGCTAAGACTACTAATAATGCGCTCCAGTTTAAACTTTTATGGAAAATTTTGGAGTCTCCGGATAACCTCTGGGTTCAACTTGTTAAAAGGAAATATCTCAAGGAACATGATCTATTCTCTTATAAAGTTAAAGCTAATGTTTCATGGCAATGGCGGAGATTGATGAGTTTACGTAGTGCTTTTAAAAAGGGGTTACAGTGGATTGTGGGTAATGGGGAGCTTATATCCTTCTGGTTTGATAATTGGGTCTTTAGTACTGCCTTAGCAGATCAGTGTCGTATTCCTAGGGGGTCGGAGGATTTAACAGTTAGCTACTTTATTAATCAGGATGGTCAGTGGAATGTGTCGTTGCTTAGGCAGTTTGTTTCCCTTGAGATTTCAAATTCAATTATGCATTACTATCTGCCGAGCAATGTGTGTATTGACAAGCGGGTGTGGGGGCTTGCCCCTGACGGCATTTACTCAGTTAAATCTGGGGTGTCACTGCTCCAAGGGATTAGCCATCAACAAACTGCCTCCTCCCCATTTGTTTGGGTCTGGAAGTTAAATATTCCCCCGAAAGTTAAATTCTTCTTATGGAAAGTTTGCCATAATGGTCTCCCTACGAAGAAACGTCTGGAGTTAAGTCATGTTTTTCTTCCGTTGGAATGTGTTTTTTGTAATCATCACTCGGAGGACACAGATCATCTTTTTTCTAAGTGCCCTTTCACTAAGGATGTTTTTTGGGAACTTCATCAGGCTTTGAAGTGGCCTTTTCCGCCTGAGATAGAGGATGGCGTTTCTTTTAACAATTTTTTATTAAGCCTTAAATCTCTATTTTCCGTGTTCCAAGTGGAGTGTATGGTCATAGGATGGTGGTTTGTTTGGTATGCGCGTAATGGGGTCATCTTTCGTCAAGAGGCGTGTTCTCCTTTAAAGGTTAGTATGATGGTTAAAGCCTTTGTGAAGAATTTTGCTATTTCAGGGTCTGTGGCTATGGGTGTGGATTCTTTGGTCACCCCCCGTATTAGTCGGAAGGATAAGGTGGTGGTTCGGAATAATGTTTCCTGGTCTCCTCCTCCGACTGGTTATTTTAAAGTCAACTTTAATTTGATGGGTCTAAATTAGCCAGTGGTCTTGCTTCGTTTGGGTTTGTCATTCGAGATTCGGATGGTGGTGTCAAGCTGTGTGGTGCTGGGGCTCTGGATAGTTCGGTTTCTATCTTGGAAGCTGAGGCTAGGGGTCTCCGGGAAGGTATTAGGGGGGCTAAGTCTCTGGGGATTAATAAAATTATTGTGGAAGGTGACAATTTAGCTGTTATTAATGCTATTAAGCAGGTTTGGGAGATTCCGTGGAAGATTCACGCTTCTATTTTAGATACTAAACATGAGATGGGGCATTTTGTGGATGTTCAGATTTGGCATGTTTTTCGGGAAGCTAATGCGGCGGCTGACTGGATGGCGCATCGGGGTCATTCTTCGGCTTCTACCACTTACTGGTTTGATGTTCCTGATTTATCTTTCTCTATAATCATCCGTAAAGATGCTTTAGGGTGGCCCATATCCTGGGATCCTCCCTAGTTCTCTCTTTCCTTTATAAAAAAAAAAAAAAAAAAAAAAATCAACCAACCAATTTTAGAATAATCTATTTAGATCTACTACTCTAGATATTCCTAAAAACAAAAACATAAAACTTCTCTCGCAAAGAATATTCAATATATAAGAACCTGTTTTTAAAATAAATTCACGTAAAGTTTCGTAGAAGAAAGTTTTACATGAAAAGTTAGTGATAGACTGATAGTACTTGTTTAAAAAGAAATTTAAGTGGATATGCATATGATTAACTTCCCTCACTTCCCTCACTGTCGCACTTTTTCCCCTTTTGTTCGTAAAAATTATTCAAATTTTAGAATTTGTAATGTAAAATATTAAAAGTGGACTGTTTATTTCTTTCCCTCAAAAAGAAGTGGACCGTTGATTTTGCTTTACTGTTTTCACCCTGTTTACTTTTCCTAAAGGCCAAAAGGCCGCCGTAGGCCTTATTATCATTTAGACCCCTTTTGTTTTAAAAACAACTTCTCTTCCTATTTTTTTTTGTAACATATCCCATTTAATTTTTTCCCTTTTTATTTATGTCATTCATTTTTTAATATTTTAATCCACTTTTTTGTTTCTCTCTCACACTTTTGTATTTCCTCCTTGATTCTCCATTAAAGTAAAGTGAATAAACTAGAAAGAAACGAAGGGAGTAGTATTTTGATTTGGCTCGGGTGATTTCCCGGGTCGATCAGTTACAATTATGTTTAGCGTTTCTTAATTTGTTGTCTAGTGCAAAATTGGAAAATGGACATAATGAAATCCTAAGTTGTTTAAAGAAAAACTTCTAAGAAATTGAGGATAAAATTAATAATAACAATGAAATTCTAGTCAGAGAATGTTATTACTAGAGTTAATTAACGGATCAGGTTGGGTCGTGTTTAGGTTCGGGTTAATAATAAATGGGTTCAACATGTCCAAACCCAAACTTAACCCGTTTATTAAACGGGTTGAAAAAACTCAACCTTGACTCGACCAATTTATTAAACGGGTTACCCATATAATTCGTTTAACCCATTTACATATTTATTACTATAATTTTTTTAATCAAAACTTATTAGTTTTCAACCATAAATGTACATAAAGTATGCATGATTAGATTTTCTTTCTAGTATTTGTGTTTCACAATTAATATGTTTAAAATTTTCTCCAACTTTAACACAATTTTTAAGAAAATTTATATTTTAATGAGCTAAACAGGTCAAAGCAGGTTAATTTCGAGTTGAAAATGTCAACCTTAAGCTAAGCCATTAAATGGTGCACTAAATGGCACGAAAAAACAAGTTGTAATGTGCACCATAAACTTTAGGCAAAATTGGCTTCAAAACCATGAACTATAGCAACGGGTGCACTAAACAACTCCAACTACGGCTTATAGTCAGAACACCCCAAAATACGGACATGGGTGCAGTCCGTACCATAAATGAGGTTAGTACCTGAAATTCTCACCGGATTCTCTCCTTTTGCTTATTTTCTTCTTTTTCAACACTAATTTTTTTACTTAATTTAACAAAAAAGGCGTGTGCCTTCATTTTCTCCTTACTCAACTGAACAAAAAGACTTTCTTCCACAAATTCGCTCTTACTTCCCCAGATTCCCTCTTTCTTCCCAAATGGAACCTAATCTCTGAAGAGTGAAATACACATGTCAACAATGAGCTCATCATCAGCTTCATTTTTAAGTTTTAAGAAGAATTCAAATACCAGTTTAGGTAATGCTAGGGTATACTGTCGACATCCATTGTCTGCGTAGTCCAAACTAATTGGAAGTTCAACCAAAATCAAGGAAAACGCTTATATGGGTGCCCAATATCTAGCACTCGATTTATAACCGGTGAGATTTCTGATTACGACCTCATTTATGGTACGGAATGCACCCAGGTCCATACTTTGGGGTATTCTGGCTATAAGCCGTAGTTGGGGTTGTTTGGTGCACCCGCGCTATAGTTTAGGGTGTTGAGGCCAATTTTGCCTAAAGTTTATGACATAGGTGCGCGAATCAACATATATGATGATTTTAGCCTCGGATACGTTTACCCAAGCCTTAAAGTTTGTGCTGTGGAACCATGTCAAAATCATTGTTTATGTTGATTCATGCTATCAATGCCATAAATTTCGTGTTGTGCATCATACCTTGTTTAGTTTGTGCTATTTTGTGCAACAAACCAATAGTTTGTGCTATTCGCGTCAATTTTTCCTTATAAAAGTGTTACATATCAAAAAGCTTGTTTATGTATTTATAGTTACATATAATCACTAGTAGAGAAAAACGGAAGGGTTGCGGTCAAAACAGGCCTAAGGGCTGCATTTTTGGCCAGCAGCCCTTTCCGTAGCAGCCCTTCACTAAAAGTGAAGAGCTGCGATTTTGACCATAACCGCAGCCCTTTTGACCCAAAAAAACATTTTTGGCAATTTTTTACTCCTAAATATATCAAGAAATTTACAACAGGAAAAATTAAAAAAAAAAAAGCGAATCAACAAACAAACAAAACGAAAATTATTTATTAACAATCAACAAGAACATCAAATTACAATTTACAGTAAAGAAAAAGAACAATTTAAGACACTAACTATTAAAAAAAATGAACAACAATAATAGTCGAAATTATATATCAACAAGGACGAACGAAAATAAAAAAAACGAAATTACATATCAACCAGAACAACAAGAATACTCCAAATTTACAGTAAGAAAAATGAAAGAAAATTGAAAAAAACGAAAATGAAAAAACGAATGAAAATGAAAAAACAAAAAAAATGAAAAAAAACGAACGAAAATGAAAAAAGCGACTGAAAATACACAAGAGAAAAAATTATAGATCTGAAATTACATGAACATTTATCAAAACAAAGATCAAGAAATTATAGATCTGAAAAAGAAAAATTATCACCGACGACGACGACGGCTTAAGCGGAGCTCAACAACGAGGAAGAGATGAGCGCAGTTCGACCGACGGCAAGGAAACCCCATCGAAGCAGTAGCATCGACGAAGTACCGGTGGTAGCAGGAGCACGATAAAGTCGCCGGTAACAGCAAAAAACGACAGTACAGGTTTGAGGAGAAGGATGAGGAGAGAAGGGCTGGGCTGCTGGTGATATTTTTTTGTCGCAGTGGTCAGGAGGTGGCGAGCGTCGCGAGTGGTGGTTGTTGCACGGCTGTAGTGCCGGTGGCGTGGTGTTGCAGCGGTGGACAAGGGAGGATGAGAGAGAAGGGAGGAGGGTGAGAGAGAAGAGGGAGAACGAAGGAGGCGTGAGATTGAGTTTTAATTTGTGAGATTGAGTTTTAATTTGTGAGAAACCCATAAAGCCCCCGCAATTCCTTTTAAATTAAAGTTATTTTTCAAAAAAGCCCATAAAGGGCAGCATTTTTAAAATATCGCAGCCATTTATTACTTATAGGGTTGCGGTTTTCGGCTAACCGCAACCCTTCACTAAAAGGGCTGCGGTTTTTGGGCTAACCGCAGCCCTTCACTATTAAGGGCTGCGTTTTTCAAAAAACGGAGCCCTTGCACCGCAACCCTTGCGTTTTTATCCACTAGTGAATCATAAGAATTTATTATGTTTTACTTTGAAACATTAAACATAGAAATTGTAGTGGTTTGGAGATTAAACTCTCACATTTCATTTTGAAGGTCATGAATTCTTAATAACTACACAATGTTAATTATTTTTCTATGAGAGTATAACTATATGTTTTAGAAGTTTGAGAAAAGAGTGTCATGTGACACATATATTGGAGAGTGTCATGTGCCACTGTTACGTCGATATAGATGCCTTATGTATCTTAATTCCAAATAAGCTATTTCTTCAATTTTTATTTGTTTATTTTATATAGAATATAAGAAGAGAATTGTGCTTTCTCTGTCCTCTCTCTTACTTGTTTATTCTCTCAAGGATATGAGATAGGAATCGATACCATTACTTCATTACTTCAACCGTCTAGCTTTCTAATACACATGTGTACAATCTCATTTAAATATATTAACAATGTGTAGCTACTAGGAATCGAAACACGACCTTTGAAATGACATGTGAGAGTTTAAACACAAAATCATTATAATTTCAATGTTTAATGTTTCATAGTAAAATACAATAAAGTCTTTATTATATGTAACTATAAAAACATAGACAACCCCCTTTCTTTTTATCTCTAACACTTTTATTAAAGTAATAGATTTTTCTTACCCGAATTCTATTGAAATTGTTACTTTTATCCCAAATTCCTTAGATGTTTTTAGATAATTTATTATGCTATAACACCCATATTCTAATTTTGCACTAGACAAAAAATTAAAAAAAAAGCTAATAAAATCAATTATCAAATTTAGGGAACCAATTACAAAAATACTAACATACTAATTACAAATTAAAAAACGGGAAAGTTAAACTGTTAGAAATAAAAACAACTAAATGAAATACATACTATAAACAAATTCGCTTCGACATGATTCACTAAAAATATAGTAATAAACTCTATATCAAATGTACTAAAGTATTACCTTTAAATTATAGAAGACATGCAAGTAAGTTCTAATCATATTTGGAGAAGAACAAAACAAATCGATTTAAAGCCTATAGTTTATGGTTGCCGTATGCATATCGTGAGAACTAAATCTTTGTCGGGAAAGTTGCTTCAGTCATTAAAAGTAATAGCATTGAATCTTCGCCGAAAAGAAGGCAATGAAGAAAAGCATTATATTGGGGTTTTTTCGGGAATTATTTCTAAAGTTTTAGGAGTATGTAATTCGATTCTTTTGAAGAAAAATGCCAATGTGTAGCGAGAATGCCAAGTTCTAATCACAAGACATTAGTTTTTGAGGGAATTGGATAGAATGAATTTGTGGTGGTTGATGGATCGAAACTCTAAGATAATGGAAGGTGAAAGAGTCATTGTAACAGGTTGAAGAAGTACTAAAATGGGCTATTTTTTTATTTTATGTTAATGGGAAACATTATACTAGGGGAAAAAACATAAAGGGCTGCGCAGGAAGGGCTGCGCTTTTCGTAAAAGCGCAGCCCTACTAGTGAAGGGCTGCGCTTTTTTAAAAAAGCGCAGCCCTACTAAGAAGAAGGGCTGCGCTTTTTAAAAAAGGCGCAGCCCTTCACTAGTAGGGCTGCGCTTTTTCAAAAAAGCGCAGCCCTTCTGTAGGTAAGAAGGGCTGCGCCTTTTTGAAAAGCGCAGCCCTACTAAGTGAAGGGCTGCGCTTTTTTAAAAGGCGCAGCCCTTCTTCTTAGTAGGGCTGCGCTTTTTTAAAAAAGCGCAGCCCTTCCTGAAAAATTTTGAAATTTCGGAATCGCGCGCTTTGAAATATTGAGCGGGGATTCGTCAAATATATTATCCCTCATTCTCTCTCCTCTCTCACGTCCCTCATTATTCCTTTCCTCCTTATCTCTCACCCTCTCTTCTCTCTCATCTTCTCTTCTCTCTAAAAACTCCCATAAACATTTGTCTCAAAAACCCATTTTAAGTTTTTCCGATTTGCACTAAACATGACGACGGAGTCCGATTGCCTATTGTGATACCTTTTCGGAAGCGGAACGAGCCAAAAAATATAACTCACTGCTTTGCGGTGATGTTTAGGCTTTTTAAGCCATCCGAGTTCGTTTAAGCCTCCAAATACCCATTTTAGTTTTTCCGAAATTTTTTTTTCCTTTAAATTATGTATTTGGGTTTTGTTTTATGTATTTAAACATTATTAGTTGTAGTTCTTGTATTTTTTCAGATCTATAATGTTCTTGTATACTTCTCTTTGTTTATATATTTTGATTAATGTTCTTGTATACTTCTCTTTGTTTTGATTAATGTTCTTGCTTGTATACTTCTCTTTGTTTTGATTAATGTTCTTGTATACTTCTCTTTGTTTTGAATGTTATTCTTGTATACTTCTCTTTGTTTATTTTGATTAATGTTATTCTTGTATACTTCTCTTTGTTTATTTTGATTAATGTTCTTGTTTACTTCTTGTATACTTATTGTATACTTCTCTTTGTATATTAGTTTTTGTTCCTTTTTTTCATTTTCGTTTCATTCTTTTTTATGTTTTGGGTTTAGTATTTTCGTTTCGTTTCTCTTCTCTTCTGTTTAATTTCAGAAAATGTGAGATTATGAGTAAAAAAATGACAAAAAAAAAAAAAAAAAAATTTTTTTTTTGGGTATGAAGGGCTGCGCTAGTTAGGAAAAAGCGCAGCCCTTCTAGCCCAGAAGGGCTGCGCTTTTTCCTAACTAGCGCAGCCCTTCTGGGCTAGAAGGGCTGCGCTTTTTCCTAACTAGCGCAGCCCTTCTAGCTTAAGGGCTGCGCTTTTCTAGCGCAGCCCTACTTAAAAAGTGAAGGGCTGCTACTGAAAGGGCTGCTGTCAAAAAGCGCAGCCCTACATGCCTTTTTTAGCGCAGCCCTTCTTCATTTTTCCACTAGTATGAATAGGTCTAGAATGTTTAACAGAAGAACCAACAAGGTTACATGTTTGCCAATTAAAAAAATTTCATACCATATTTTAATTAGTATAGATAAGTACATATAAATTTAGGATAAGTTTATATAGGCAAAAATAAGTTGAATTCATAATGTCCAAGAAAATATTTAACTTTGCAATGAATTATTACATAAGGCCATAATATCTTCAACTGTGGAATTAATGAGAATAATCTAAATCAAAAATATTGTTATCTTATGGAGCTCCACTATATCTTATGATATACTTCCTCCGGTCCATAATATCCTTCACATTTATTGTTTCTCCACAAACCAAGGAATATTATAAAGTATTGGTAGTGGGGATATAGGATTAGTTCTTGGGGAGGATAGAAAATGTCATATGCACATATTAAATTATAAACTTCGGGGAGACTGAGTTATATTGTGAACAACTTGTGGGACATATGCAAATATTAAATTATTATTGTAAACTACCAAATATAAAATAAAGTAGACATGAGAAGAACTTTATGTAACACCCTTAAATGAAAAGCGAGAGAACTCTATGGAACGGAGGGAATAGATATTTTTGAGCATAATTTATAATAAGATATATAGCACAATTTTTAATAAAACATTATATTAAATATACTGGGCCGACATGACACGACAGGTCTTACTAAATGGATTGGGTAAAAGTTGAGGTTTCCAACACGAAAATGACACGCTTGAACCCGTTTTAACATAATTGCTACATTAAATAGGATATTAATATGGAACATTGGTTTATAGTTATCAAAAGTAGCTTAACATGACAACGACAAGAACCGAACACGAAAAAGGTATTGGTAGTATTGACACTAAAATTGTTTGTAGGAAGAAATTAATGAGTAAGGGATGGTGGACCATCGTAGTCACTTGGGGTAGTCTTTCAGATGCGAACAGTAAAGTGGAAAACCATATATAATACTCATTTTGTCAGATGGAACGGGAAATAAGGTATGATACAATATATCATCGAGATTGCGGTCATTTCAGATAGTAACGGGGAACAAGGTATTTAGGCGAAAAGTAAAGTGAAAATGAGTAACCTATTTATCTTATTATTTTCTATAAAAGTAATGTTACAATTTGTAAACCATACATCGTATGGATATTAGACTCGAAAGAGAGATATCTGATGAGCATCGCAACACTAATTGAGAAAGGTGAATCAATAAAATGAGTTAATTGTCAAGCTTATATGTCAAAAGAGGGATTTATAAGTATTCAATTTTAGTTGGTTTATAAGAGAGTGAAACTGTTGTGAAAAGATCTGATAAAGTTATTGAATTGGAAAAGTTGTTAATTTGTCTATGCACTTCGTTTTGACAACTTCTTTTTTCTTTGTTGTAAAAGATAACATTGAAATGTAAATCATATAGAGAACCTATAAAATACACAAACATTATACAAGTATTGCATATTTATATTTATTTACTATACAACATTATCATTTTCTAAATTAGTCTTAATGAATATTAAAACTATTGTTGGTTTAATGTATTCTAAAATTGTTAGTAGGAAGAAATTAATGAGTTAAGGTTAATGGTGGGCCATCGGAGTCACTTGGGGTAGTCTTTGGGAGTCGAAAAGTAAAGTGGGAAACCTGTATAATACTCATTCCGATCCGTCTGATGGAATGGGGAATAAGGTATGACATAATACATCATCGAAATTGTGGTCATTCAGGTAGCAACGGGGAGTAAGGTATTTAGGCGAAAAGTAAAGCGGGAAATTCCGTATGATACTTATTCTGTCAGATGGAATGGGGAATAAGGTATGATATAATATATCATCGAAATTGTGGTCATTTCAGGTAGCAATGGGGAATAAGGTATTTATACACTATATGGTACTCATTCTGTTAGATTGAACAAAATTTCATATCAGGTTTCGAAAAAGGCTTTTTTTTGTTGGTTGTGTGTTAAAATTCAAGGACAATCCTTATCGCATAGTAGATTTGTATCTCTCGAGATCAATTATCAGTCATGGCCAATTTAATGTTGCCATTTCTCAGTCACGATAAAAAATTGTTTAATAGTACTAATTTATGAGAAAGAACATGGGAATTCTAATACTTTAAGGCTATTTCAAGGGGAAAAAAAATGAAGACAATAATGTGGAGAGGGTTTCTGAGACAATTGACCCCCTCACTGGAATTGGGATGAAGACAAAGTTCGTGTAAATTCTCTTTCTTTTGTGGCGGTTGAGATCCTTAATTTACCTCAGCCATCCCAACCTTAAATGATGGCTTTGTGTGGAGCTACACCAAAATTGGTAAGTATTTTATTAAATTAGGCCATCAATTTTTTTTTTTTAAAAGAATTCCCATACAGATGTTGTTGGCGGTTTTATTTTATCAGGAGTGTTGAAGAAAATTTGGAATTCCAATGTTCCTCCAAAGGTGTTGTTGGCTTTTGCTTATGATGATGTAGTTGCTTTTGACTATGTTATACTTCTTCCATGCTTTTTCTACTGTAAAAAATTGAGTTTCACGCTTGCCAATACACACTTTAACTATTAATGTCTTTAATTACTTTTTAGTAAAAATTACAAATTTATTGAAACACTTGAAAGTATATATCGAGACGAATACTAACAAGATCTCACATGACTATTTTTTCCTTACATAAAAACCACAATAGATCGTAAAAGGGTGGTGAATAAATAGCGTAAAAATCTCATTGTTGCAATAGAAAAGAACGGAGGAAGTAGCTTCTTAATAAATTTTGTTCTGCCCTAAAAAAAGTCTTCCAAAATATATAAGTATCATGTATCTGCTAAATAAATTTAAAATGTATATAAAGGTGTATTTCTCTTAAACACAAATTTTTTTTTTATCAAGTAGACGTAATATATAAACATTCTTATTATACAAAAAAGTTCCCGTGCATTATACACGGGTCCAAAACCTAGTTACAAATTAAAAAACGGGAAAGTTAAACTGTTAGAAATAAAAACAACTAAATGAAATACATAACTATAAACAAATTCGCTTCGACATGATTCACTAAAAATATAATAATAAACTCTATATCAAATGTAGTAGAGATTTTGATGGTATATTTATAGTACTTTTTATTAATGGACGCATCAGTCGCTTTGATCTAGATCCATCACAATCTCAAAGCATTTCTTTAACATAAAAAAAAGATATTTGCGTTTCCAAGCAACAACTCAACAAGGAGCGCAAATTAGATCCTGCACCGAGGTGTAGGATGAGCATCCTACACCTTGCCCATGTGGCTGACTTTTGGCAATATTTTTGAAAGTGGGCCAGCTCTTTCTCTCTCATCACGTGAAACAATTTTTTTAATGTACAAATGCATATGGTTTGGTGTACAATAATCTACGAGTGTACATTTAGGGATTTTCAGTGATCAAAGCAATGACCATCAATGTACATTGTGATTTTATTGAATTTCGGTATGAGAATGTAATTGTACATATTGAATTTCATTAGTGAACAAACATCAAACACACCAGTGTACAAAGAATGGAAATTACTCACTTGACATATTTCGGTATGGGACTGTAATTGTACATATTGAATTTCATTACTGAACAAACATCAACACACCTAGTGTACAAAGATTGCAAATTACTCACTTGACATCAACTTCATGAATTGGGTTACTTTCAGCTGGGGGATTGTCATTGTACATTTTGATTTTATTAATGAACAACCATGAAGCCAAGGATGTACAAGGAGGTTGAGTGTGGAAAAGAGAGAAGTGGTGAATTTCGGTATGAGACTGTAATTGTACATATTGAATTTCATTAGTGAACAAACATCAACACACCTAGTGTACAAAGATTGCAAATTACTCACTTAACATCAGCTTCAGGAATTGGGTTACTTTCAGCTGGGGGGCTGTCGTTGTACATTTTGATTTTGTTAATGAACAACCACGAAGCCAAGAATGTACAAGGAGGTTGAGTGTGGAAAAGAGAGAAGTGGTGAACAGTATATGGGGGGACATCAAATCAGTTATTAAATGGTGAACAGTAAATGTCAAATCATTTACTTTTTGAATTTTTGATTTTGTACATTGGATGTAAGGGGAATGTACATTGACTGTCAAATCAATTACTTTTTGCATGTTGAATTGTGCGTTTTATTCTTCTTGCTTTGCGTTTTGGACAAGGTGCAGGATGCTCATCCTA
This sequence comes from Beta vulgaris subsp. vulgaris, assembly GCF_026745355.1. NCBI lineage: Eukaryota > Viridiplantae > Streptophyta > Magnoliopsida > Caryophyllales > Amaranthaceae > Beta > Beta vulgaris. The sequence goes on along the minus strand of NC_079205.1, from coordinate 12,598,453 downwards.
CACCTTGGTGCACCATCTACGCATTGAACAAGGAGCACCTCATGGAAGAAAAATGTCCCACATAAATTATATAGGACACTTTGAAAATTTCAGATTTTTTTTCTTGAATAATGTAAAAGTGGGTTTTAATTCCCAAAATATGTTTAAAAAAATGAAAATTTCCTGCGTACCGTCCACGTAGGACGGCACGCGAGAAAATTGTTTTTTTTTTATTTTATTTTAACCCACGGAAACCGCTACTCAAAGTAGCGGTTTAATTTAAAATAAACCGCTACTCTGAGTAGCGGTTTATAATATAAACCGCTACTCTGAGTACCGGTGTATAAATATAAACCGCTACTCTGAGTAGCGGTTTACCTGCGCAATATATGGTAAGCAGATATCAGTTTTCATAATAAACCGCTACTCGGAGTAGCGGTTTTACCTAAGTTGAAAAAAAAAAAATTCTCGGCACTTGTAAACCACTACTGCAAGTAGCGGTTTTACTAAAAAAAAAATTTCTCGCGTGCTGTCCTACGTGGACGGTACGCAGGGAATTTTAAATTTTTTGGACATATTTTGGGAATTAAAACCCACTTTTGCATTATCCAAGGAAAAAATTCGAAAATTTCATAACATAATCAATTATTCAATATTAGATCTGACTTACAATGGAAGGCCCGATAAGCTAGAACTGTTAAGGACCATAGTTGGTATTCGATAAGCTAGAAAATTGTATAGCTACAAATTAAAATCTCATATCAAACTCTTTTTTTAATAATTTGTTTGATAACGAAGGTACCTTTTTGCCTTTGAAAATCAAGAGGTTATTTATAGTGGAATCGACGCATTCGAATAACAAATTGACTCCTCTATTATAGGAAAAAAGTAAGATAGTCTTACAATAACTTTATTGTAAAGTGGTATCATATAAGACTTACTTTATGTAAAAGTTGTTTGACAAATCAGTTAATTAAGTAGTTAAAAATTTTCAAAATAACTTTCTAAATACATAATTTCACCATATAAGAAGGTAAAGATGTTTAAGAGTTTTTTTCTTTTCTTTTTACATACTTGGGGATAAGTTAATTAATCATTAGTTATGGATTATCTAGGAATATAGTTTGAAATTTGAAAATAATGGTTAGAGTAAGAACTAACCAACGAATCATTTTATATGTAATCTGCTATATATTTTAGTTATATGATATTTCTATTGATTTTTAATCAATGACGTTGTGAAACAACAATATTAGCATGCAAATTCACATGACTCTGATTTATTTCTATCGAATCTATATATGTATAATCATATCCTCAAAGTGGTCTTGAATCAAAAACTAGTTTACAATTTTTGTCACGAGACCTAGTAATGATGGCTTAAGCACAAGCTCTCTCTTTGTTCTCGTTGTTTTGGAAGCAAAGGCTATAAAATACAATAGACTTTAAGTTGTAGACCAAACCTGTATTAATTGGCACTCATTATCTCAAGGTTCACTCCTTAAAGTTGGGTGACAAAGCCTTATGAAAAAAATGTGTCTTCCATAGAGGTTTCAAAGGAGGACCCATAATGTCCCTTCCATCTTATCATGTTATAGGGACCACCGGTCAACCAAGATTTGGCCACCTTCCTAGCTTATGCCTTCATCATGCGTACTAGTGCTTGGTTAGTTCTCTATGACTACAATGACTGCGTGGTCAAGGAATATAAGTGGTTTTGGAACATGTGATCAGGAAGATTGATTGAGAAGCTTGACACGTATGCTATTACAAATGAATGAAGTACGTACTCAATACAATTTGTGATTCAACAAATTGAGAGAGAAAATGTGTGTGTATATTATTTTGTATGTAGGAGAGATATTTCTCATTACAAACTTAGAACTAACTAAGTGAATGTAATAAAGGTGGCAGATGATATTTATACATCAAGTTATTAGTAATAAGCTGATGCTAATAACTATTTTCGAGCTGAGGTGATAGCTAACTCATAACTAACCAGGGAGTTTGTTAGATAGATTAGTTATATCTTTATTACCCCCCCTCCCCAGGCAAAATCAGTGCCAAGTTTGGAAAGAAGCAACTGATATTGAGCCGAAGGAAAGATCTTGGTAAAGACATCTGCAAGTTAGCTTGTAGTAGGTAAATAAGTTGATTGAATTAATCCTTCCAGAACCTTATCTCTGGTGAAGTGGCAGTCAAGCTCTATATGCTTGGTGCGCTCATAAAAGACCGAATTTTTGCCAATGTATATGGCACTTTGATTTTCACAGTGTAAAGTAACAGGTGCCAAGTTCTTAACTTGTAATTCTTGAAGCAAACCCACTAGCCAAGTTATTTCACTAGCTGCTGAAGCCATGGCTCTATATTTTGCTTCACTAGAGGACTTTGAAACAGTCCCTTGCTTTTTAGACTTTCAGCTGATAGGGGAGTTCCTTAGCATCATTAAGTAACCAGTGATAGATTTTCTAGTATTTGGACAAGAGCCCCAGTCTAAGTCTGAATAGGCTTGTAGAACTGGTGCAGTGGAGCCACATGACAGAATGCCTTGCCTTGTTGTAGCTTGGACATAACGAAGTGTGTGATGCAAAGCTTGAACATGAGGCTCCCTAGGCATATGGAGGAACTAACTTAGATGTTGTACCCTGTAAGCCAGATCAGGCCTGGTATGTGCTAAGAAATTCAACTTCCCTACAATCCTCCTATAGTATTCAAGATCTGCACAAAGTGGTCCTTCATGAGCTTGTAACTTCAGATTAAGTGGCAAAGGAGTTACTGCAAGTCTAATATCTTGAAAGTTAGAAGAAGCCAAGAGTTCAGAAGTGAATTTCTTATGTGTCATGCATATACCTAAGAGAAGATAACCAATTTCAATGCCTAGGAAGTAGTGCATCTCCCCTAGGTCTTTAATGCTGAAGGTATTATGCAAATGAATCTTAAGATTGGTAATACTAGCAAGATATGTGCCAGTCAAAATGATGTCATCTACATACACTGTTGCAATAGTGATGTGATGATCTTGTTTCTTGATAAACAAGTTGTAATTATTCTTGGATTGATCAAATCCTTGAAGAAGAAGCTCATTAACAAGCTTGGCAAACCATTGCCTATAAGCTTGTTTGAGCCCACAAAGTGATTTCTTGAGGAGGCAGACTTGTTGCTGGGGATTCGGAAGACCTTCAAGGACTTTCATAAAGACTTCTTCTACAAAATCTCCATGTAAGAAAGCGTTATTGATGTCCAACTGAGAAATTTGCCATCCTTTTGAAGCAGCTAAGGCAAGAATGCATCTAATTGTTGACATTTTGATGACTGGGGAGATGGTTTCCATGTAATCTATACCTTCTTTCTAGTTATATCCTTTAGCAAGTAACCGAGCCTTGTATCTTTCCAAGGTGCCATCAGATTTGATCTTGACCTTGTAAACTCATTTGCAACCAATTAGTGGGTTTCTTCCCTTTAGGAAAATCAACAAGTTGCCATGTGTGATTAGCCTCGATCCAAAGCTTGTAATTCTTTGTCCATAGCTTGAACCTAATTAGGATCAGTGGCAGTTTGATGATAAGATTCAGGTTCTGTATGTTGACTGAGCTTGGACACTAAAGCATGATGTGAAGTAGATAGAGAGTCAAAAGTAACAATGTTATACTAATAAGAAGAAGGGAATGTGTTAACAGTAGAACATACAAAGTCTTTGTATTGTTTAGATGGAATAGGTGGTTTGGTAGATCTTCTGAGAGGGGGAGGAGAAACAAGGGTGGATAAGTCATGAAGTGTAGAAGGAGAGGAGGTAATAGAGAGTGATGGCGTGGAAGGTGTAATAGGAGAAACGGTAGGGATGGGTGAATGTGAATGAGAAAGAGCAGGGTCATCAGTAGATATTGTTGAATTGGAATGTGAAGAATGAAAAATATCAAGGATGCCATGATCATAAAATGCAGTGAATGGGGTAGAGAGGGAGAAGTAGTGGAAGAGAATCAATGAAAAGGAAGATGTTTCTCATAAAATATAACGTCTCTAGAAACAAGCATTTTTTGTGTTTTGAGATTTGAAACTTTATATCCTTTTTGTGTGAGAGGACCATTAATACACAAGGATCTGACCTGGGAGCAAATCTAGATCTCCCTTGTTTTAGTGTAGAAGTGAAATAAAGGCAGCCAAAGACTCTGAGATTAGAAACATCAGGTTTGGAACCAAATAATTTCTCAAATGGACTGAGAAAATGAAAGCTTTGCAGAGGCATTCTATTAATGAGATGAGCTGCACTTAGAATTCATTCCCCCCAATATCTTGATGGAACTTTTGACTGAAAACATAGTGCCCTAGCAGTCTCAAGAAGATGACGATTTTTTCTTTCAACAACCCCATTTTGCTGAGGGGTTTCAGTATAGCTTGTTTATGAGAAATGTCATGTTCCGCTTGAAATCTTTTGAATGGTCCCTCACAAATTTCCAGTGCATTATCATACCTCAAATTCATAATAGAAGTATAAAAATGTGTGTTAATATATGCATAGAAATCAGAAAAAACTTGCACTATATCAGACTTATGTTTCATTAAAAACACCCAAGTAATTCGAGTAAAGTCATCTACAAGAGTTAAGAAGATATTACAACCAGAATGTGTTGGAATTCTATAAGGACCCCAAATGTCCAAATGAATGAGCTGAAAAGGTCTGGATGTCTTAATTCTACTATGAGAGAATAGAAGCCTAGTTTGTCTAGCAAAATGGCATACTTGTCACATACATTCTGAAAGATATTCATGGACAGCCGCAGAAGGACAAATTTTATTGATATGTACAAAAGGATATGGCCTAGTTTTAAATGCCATAGTTTGGCTTGTTCCACAGCAGACAAACAAGTGGAGGAAGATATATTGTGACTAACAGTAGGAGCATCATAAGTACTGCTTGTAGTAGGGAGAAGATGTGACCCATCCAAGCAATATAACCCATTTTTGTAATCACCAAGAAGCAACGGTTATTTCTGTGAAGGGACTTGGAAGTAACAAGCAGTATTAGAAAATGACATTGAACATTTCACGTCTTTACACAACATAGGTACTGAGATAAGATTGAATTTAAAATGTGGAACATGAAGCACATTATTCAATCTGAGATGTGTTCCAAGTTGAAAAGATCCTTTATGTTGAGCTTGTAATGAGCTTCCATCAAGAATGGTAATACTACTATTTTGAGAAGTAATGTTGTGAATTTCAGAAAATAAAGTTCGATCATGGCACAGATGATTTGTAGCCCCACTAACAATAATCCAAGTGGCATTATTAAGTGATAAAACAGAAAGTACCTGCTAAAAGAGCAGTGTGAAAGTTGTTTGAACCTGAATTTTGTTCTTCTGTCTTGGATTTGCCAATGATAGCCATGATCTGATTGTATTATGACATTGTAATAGGTGAATTAGGATCAGGAAGTTCATTAGGTATGAACTCTTCCTCAGTATGAACAATGGTTGCTATCTTCTTGCCTTTCCCGCCTTCTTTGGCTGAAAACCCATGCAACTTGTAACATTTATCAACAGTGTGACCAACTCTCTTGCAATGATTACAGAATGGTATTCTTCCCTGGCTTCCTTGATAAGAACTTCTTGGTGGAAGGTATCTGTCACAAGTGTTAGTTCTATTATAGCTTGAATTATACTTGCCAGAATAAGATGCTTGATCATAGAGCCTCTTCTTAGTATTGCTGACATTGAAAGCCCTAGATTCATCATTATTATGAACAATAACATATACTTCTTTGTGACGTTCTTCTTGCATCAATAATCTGTAAGCATGAGAGAGTGTAGGCAAAGGATGTTGCATAAGAATGGTGCCTCTTGCTTGCTGAAAATCTTCCCTGAGCTTCATGAGAAACAAAGTGAATCTCTGATCTTCTTGCATTTTCATCATCTTTCTTGTGACATCACAAGTGCAATTGTTACATGTACAGATTGGTAGTGGATTGTGAGCATCAAGATCATCCCAAAGCATCTTGAGTTTAGTGTAGAAACTTGATACTCTGTAAGCTATAGATTTGTGTGCCTGATGTCTGGCCAAAATGTTCTTCCAGAATTTGCCAGATCTCTTGTGCAAAGTCAAAGTACAATACACTTCTATCAATAGTAACATTAAGGATTTGTATAAACCAAGCAATTAAAGTGCTATTACACCTTATCCAGGCTTTCAATAGTGATGAGGTGCTATTGGGCTTGGTTATAGTGCCATCTATGAACCCTAGCTTGTTCTTGGCAGAAAGTCCAATGATTACTGAACGTTTCCAATCATTGTATCCACTTCCATAAACTGATTAGTAACTAGCTTATACTGTGAATCACTAGGATGGACATACTATGGTGATGAAGGATCTTGAGCAGGATTAATTTCAGTATTAGTATTTTGTGTGTACAAGCATACTAAGAGAATTTATGAAGATACTCTAAAAGAATTGATGAAAATTTGAAGAAGTTAGAGACTCTAGGAAATTAAAGATCAGTAGAACAACATCATGCGGAGAACAAGTAGATAAATCAACAGCAGGAGAAGAACAAGAAGGCACATATGCAACATCACCCTTTTTCAAAGGAAAAACATATTAAAAAAACTCAGCATCTTTGTACTCACAAATATACCTATCACTCAAAGACATGAATCTATAAGCAACATCACCCTTTTTCAAAGGAAAAACATATTAAAAAAACTCAGCATCTTTGTACTCACAAATATACCTATCACTCAAAGACATGAATCTATAAGCAGCATGAGCATAACCAATAAACACAGCATCAAAAGTCTTAGGTCCAATGTTTGACTTCTTATAGTCTGGTAGCCAACTTTGGCTAGACACCCCCACTCTCATGAAACTCAAGTTCGGAGGGTAACCCTTTCATAACTCATAAGGGGTCTTGTCTAACTTTTTGTGAGGTACTCGGTTAAGAAAATGACAAGCTGAAAAAATGCTTCCCCCCACATTTCATCAGGCAATCCAGAACTTACAAGCATAACATTCATCATATTTTTCAAGGACCTATTTTTCCGTTTAGCTATACCATTTTGTTGAGGTACATAGGGAGCACTAAGTTCATGAATGATACCCAATTTCTCACAATAGTCATTCAAAGAGAAATTCTCATACTCTCTACCCCTATCAAACCTAACCCTCTTGATTTTCCTATCAAGTTGGTTTTCTACCTCAGCTTTATACTTTATAAAAGCTTCCCCTGCCTCACTTTTGGCCTTAAGAAGGTAAAACTTAGTGAACCTCGAGTAATCATCAACAAAGGAAATGTACCAGAAATTTCCTCCTTTACTTCTAGTGTTCTGAAAATCAGCTAAGTCTGTATGAACCAATTCTAGAAGTTGGGTGGTCCTTTGAGTCACGATTTTGTAAGGTTTCTTAGTAAATTTTGCTTCGACACAAACTAAGCAATTAGAAAACTCTATTGAGGACAGATTAGGAATTAAATCTAAGGTCATTAGTCTCTTAATAGAAGCAACATTCACATTACCTAATCTACCATGCCATAAACTTAAAGGCTCGGCAATATAAGCAGAACCACAAACAGTTTTATTAATAGCAGGAATAATAGAGTAAGCAATATTCAAAATAAACAAACCCCCACTCGAATACCCTTTCCCCACAAATTCCCTACCACGAGTCATTACAACCTTGTCAACCTCAAAAACAATTTTCAAACCAGCTTTGTTTAACAAGGCACCAGACACTAAGTTACGACGCATAGTAGGAATATACAAGACATTTGAAAGGGAGAGGGTTTTTCCAGAGGTAAGTTTTAGAGTGACCTTTCCTTGTCCAAGCACTCCAGCAGTTGCTGCATTCCCCATGTAGACGCACTCACCTTCTGTTGCATCCTGAAAATCATGGAGCAGTTCCTTGTTCGAACAGAAATGCCTTGAAGCCCCGGTGTCCAGAATCCAGTCAAAATTGTTTTCGATCAGGTTTGCTTCAACAACCACAGTAGCAATCACATCATCAGAAATAGCAAGGTTAGCCTGAGGTGTTTTCTTTTGGACAGACCCTTGGCGTTGAGAACATTGATAAGCCTTATGATCAGGCTTGCCGCATACATAACAAAGGACATTCCTCTTTTGAATCTTACCATTCGGTTTATTGAATTTCCCTTGCTTTTTACCTTTATTGATGACCTTCTTGCCCTTACCTTTGAACTTATCAGATTTTGAAGCAGCAGCAGATTCCACCAGATTAGCTTTGGTAACATTAACAAGAACCAAGTCATGATTATCCTTGATCCGGTTGGCCTCTTCAATCCTCATATGACTGATTATTTCCTGAAGAGACACGAACTCTTTCATATGCTTCAGATTGTTACGGAACTCCCTCCAGGAAGGAGGAATTTTTCCAGCAATACATTAGCCTGGAAAACTTCACAGATTTTCATGTCTTCATTTATAACATCACCGCACAGATTTTCGTAGACATGAACTTGGTCCATGTCAGGTTTTTCATCAACCATATGGAAAGCCAACCACTTTCCGACATGATATTTCTGTTTCCCAACATCATCATCCCCATATTTTTTCTCAAGGGCCTTCCAAATCAGTTTAGATAAGCTATACACCATAATAAATTAAACAAATTATAGTCATCAGATTAAGGAGATGGAAACGAACAATTTTATTATCTTTTTCATATTTGAAAATTGCATCTTCATTCTTCTTAATAACAGTACCAGAAGAAGAAGATGATGAATCAGCAGTAGCAGTAATAGTAGCAGGACAATCCTTGAAGAGAACGTAGTCACTGTCCAATTGTTCGAAAAACATGAGCAGTTTTTGAGCCCAACGTTTATAATTATTTCCGTCAAGGGACTCAAGTTTGGACAGATGAGCCAAGGATTTGGTTGAACTTTCAGCCATTGCGAATTAAGTTAATTGCTTTCAAATTGTTAGAACAGACAGTACGTAATGGTAGAAGAGAAATCTTTCAAGATTGTGCCGTGGTAGGAGATCACTGATTTGAAAACAATTACGACCCAACCACGGTGGTAATCGATCTGGCTGGAACGCTCCCCAAGGTTAACACAATAGCCTATACTGCCACCACTAGTAGAATAGGTTTTGGAGAAAAGCACGAAACCCAGTAAAAGAGAGAGAAGAAGAGAAGAGAAGGAAGAGAGTGTTTGTTTTTGTGTGTCTTAAACTGATCAAAAGCACTGATTTTATAGGAGAAAATCAGGCCAAAAAATGGACGACAGTAAATAGGCGGATAATAAGGGATTGCCATCAATCTTGTAACGGTTAAAACTCCAAAGCCGCCACACACGCGCTCAGTCCCGGGTCCAAAACTTTAGTTAAGTTAAGTTTATTCCCCAAAGCCCAAAGCCCAAAGCCGAAGGCCCTGGCCCGGTCCGGGCAGGCGGCGCGTGCGCGCGTGTGTGATAGCAAGCCCAAACCAAACATGACATCCAACCACAAAAGCATCTCAAGTACCAACTCAATGAAAGGAAGGAGGGAGGGAATAATTAAACAAGGAGGCATGCCCTCCCACAAGCAATGTGGGACAATAGAATAAAAGAAGCTAAGGCTTTTCAAGCCTTAACTCCAACAAGGTACACAAGGTTTATTCCATATGTACATATGTCATACTACCTTGTTGCCATCTAACAAAAGCTTTTTGTAGGTGGCGTTTATTGTTTATAATCTAATGAACTCAACTAATGTACAAGAAAAGATAGGTTCACAAGATTACAAATAATTAAGGAAAGATAGTTTCATGCCACTTTTTCATGTCATAGTTATCTTTACAACATATAATAAAATCACTAATTAAATGTTTAGTATTTTATGTTAGTCATACATTTTCTACATTTTAAATGTCAACTAGTATGTTGGCCCGGGTGATGTTCCGGATCAATTACAATTATCAAATATATTATTATTTATAATTTTTTCATAATTATTTTTATAGATTTTCGAAAATTTTCATCTAGTGCAAAATTGTATGATAGATGTTATGACGTGATAATAAGTTGCTTTTTTAATAATAAAAAAAACTTCTAAGAAATTGGGGATAAAAATAACAATTTCAATGGAATAATTATAAGACTTTATTATGTTTTATTTTGAAACATTAAACATTGAAATTATAGTGGATTGATGGTTAAACTCTCATATATCATTTCATAAGTCATGGGTTCAATTCTTAGTAGCTACACATTGTTAATATTATTTTAAATGAGATCATAAACATGTGGCACATATGTTTGAGAGTGTCACATGGCACCGTTCTTTTGTTAGGAATTAATGTCTTTTAGTATATTTGTATAGATGAATGATCACAATGGATTTTATGTGCTCTCTTTGTTCTTGCACATTTTGTGATTTTGATGTGTCTTACATCTATATTAGTGGGTTATTGAGAAGGTTCAGCACATGATACTCGTGTTTTTTTTTTCTTCATGCGATTGAAATTCTAGAAATAAATTTCCCTAAGCCACCTGAGGGTAATTTTTATCCGCAAATTATTTTTATGTTTCGAATATAATTTTACAAATTTGGGAATATAGTATGTGTTACATGCTAATAAATTATTTTTTTAATCAAATTTCCATGTAGGTAAGTACTAATTGGCTTATAAAGGATATCCAGATCGAAAGGGTATCAAGATCGAAAAGGTTATTTGGTACCATACCCAGATTAAGGTACCATCTAAAACAACTTAAACACACACCTCCACGAGATGATTAATCGCTAGCACTCACCTCTTCGAAGTTACATTGAGAGATTTTTCGGACTCCTGAAGCAAAGGTGGAAAGTATTTCCTAACATGCTATAATATAATGTTGAGACACAAAAAAAAATTATGATTGCTACATGTGCATTGCATAACTACGTTAGAATAAATTCACCTGATGATCTCCCTTTTAGAGTTTTAGAGGAGTATCCTGATTTTATACACTCGTCGTAGCTTCCTGATGTTCATGTTACTTCAAATGTGGAATTAGAACGGGAAGTTCTACAAAAATGCAGATTATTCGCAATTGTATAGGTGAATCCTTATGGCGAGCTAAACGTCCCCAAGTAAATTAATGTAAAGAATATTAGTTTTTTTAGAATGTATTCATTATGAAGACTATTTTTGGTTTTTAGTAAAACTTATGAATGACATCTTATTTTTATTAGTGTTTGACAATCCTAATTTAAAATTTATGCTAAATTTGTTTGAAGAGCTAGATTATTGAATTATTGGAAATGATATTAATTTTACATATTTTATTCATTAAAGGATGATTTTAGTTTTTATAAAGTGTATACATTTGAGTATCATATTAAGAGTTACAAAATCCAACTAAAATTTATCTATTATGAAAAGAAAATAATGCACTATTCTCATAATATAAACATTTGATTTAAACATATAGTAATTAATCATATAATTATAATTAAATAATATGGCATTTTTATCATATACAATCACAATAATTGCTTTTACCAAACACTTATATTTTAAATAACTACTTTTACAACTAAGAGCTAATAGCTACTGGCTGACACCTAACAGCTACCCGAACAACTGATAGCTACTCCACCATCTACTTTTGCCGAACAAGCTCGTTGTGTACACAAACAATATATATTGTATACACAAAAAATATATATTGTGTACACAAATACTATTTGTTATATACACAAACACTATATGTTTATCAAGAAATTTACATATTTTTATTCTCTATAATAAATATCCATTTTTATATAATTTCATCATATTTTTATTTTTCCTTTCTCTAACTATTATTTAGATATTATAAAAAATAATACAAACACTACTTGTTAATACAAACACTATATTTTGTTTGTGTACACATCATATATTGTTTGTGTACACAACATATAGTGTTTGTATAAACAAATAGTGTTTGTGTATAAACAAATAGTATTTGTGTTTATTTTTCCACAAATCTAAATAATAGGAAGAGCAGGGTAAAATAAAAATATGATGAATTTATATCAAAACAAATGTGTATTTGTAGAGAATAAAAATATATGAATATTGGTATATATATTTTTTTTCTTAAATATATTTTTTGAGATATATAAGTTTCAAAATTGCAAAAGTGATATTTTTTGGACAGACAATACAATAACATGTGGGTTTCTCCAACCCTTAGTAATTATAATCCGCCTTGTGTGAACCCAATTCATAATAAAATTAGTGTGCACCAGGCTCACGCACGTGAATCAGAACACACTACTATAATACACAAAAACTCACTATATCACAAACAGATACACTATATAAGATAGAAACACGCCATATCATAAACACACACACTATAGCACAAAGAAACACTATCATAAATAAACAATATATCTCTTGTCAAACCAAACACTATAGCACAAATAAACACTATCACAAATAAACAATGTAACTCTTGTTGAAAACACAAGTAGCATAAAAAAACAATATCACAAACAAACAATATAACTCTTGTCAAAACACACACTATACACTAGTGAAAAAAGTTCATCTGATGCGGTCAAAATCGGGCTTACAGATGCAGTTTTGGTGCCGCATAAGATGCGCCCGCAACAACTAACAAATTTTTTTGATGCGGTTAAACATTGTATCAGTATAGTGAGAATCTGATGCAGTTCTTAACATGACCGCATCAAATTGTGGGTTTTTTTTTTTAAAAAAAAAAAGTTACAACAGCAGCAGGCCAGCAGCGAAACAAAACAACAACCAATTTATAACACCCACAAGCAAGATGAACCAAATTGAAAACGAAAAATGAAAATTGGCAACGAAATTAAACTGAAAACGAAATATTGAATAAGTAAACTATACTAATCTATAGACAAAAAATTGAAATATTAAACGAATCTATACATAATAACGACATTAATTGAGAACGAAATTAAAATGAAAATTACATATAAAAACCGCATTTTTTTGTGGCTTTTCGGATGCAGTTTTACAAAAACCGCATATGTTATTAAGTGACATATAAGGTTTTTTCCACTAGTGATAACACATAGAAACACTATCACAAATAAACAATATAACTCTTGTCAAAACACAAACTTTAGCACGTAGAAACACACTAAACACACTATACCACATACAAACACATTATATCGAAACTGACAATATTATCCTAATCTTCTATAACAGGTTCAATTATACAATCAACTATATCACATAGAAATGCACTATATCACACAGAAATGCACTATATCACACAGAAATGCACTATATCACAAACAGATACAATATATCAGAAAGAAACATACTATATCACAAATACATTATAACACAAAGAAACACTATCATAAATAAACATATTATAGCACAGAGAAACACACTATACCACACACAGAAACTGACAATATAATCCTAATCTCTATAACAACTTCAATTATACAATCAATTATATCACAAAAATTAAAAATAGAGTAAGAACTTGAAGAGAGAGAAAATGAAGTAGATATGGGAGAGAAACTGAAAAGACAAGAGAATCTCTATTATATAAGGGAAGGGGGACGCAATGGTGTCCTCTTTTGAAACGCCTATTTTGCCCCCTCTTCCCTTTCTAAATTACAAAAGTAATGTCAAAATCAAAACCGACACTCAAATAAAACGACCGAAAATAAACTTACAACACTCACTCACAAATTACTGAAAAGAAGAAATTTTATAATTCACCCATACAATTGAGAATATCACGTTATAAAAATCACGCAAATCACTCAAATAATCAGGAAACTTTATTAAAACTTAAAATTAACATACAAACTAAAACTAGCCAATAACCTATAACGTCAATACATACAAAAACATTTACAAAAATTTACTTACAAATCACTATTCTCAAGAATCATTCACAATTAATGGGGTCATGATAAAATAAAATAGAGGTGTATTTGTAGTGAAATCAGAATTTAGAAGTTAGACAAGGAAAAAAATTATTTACTTTTTTTTAGTGTTTCCTATATATAATGAAACTTTTACATATATTTGGACCTATTTTTTTTATTATATATAGGATTAATTATCAAGGTAAAAAGGTTTTGTAAAATATCATTTAAGAATTAAGTACAACATATCTCTGTTATATAAGGGAAAGGGGGAGTTATGGTGTCCCCGAATGAAGAGACTATGTTACCTCCTTCTCATTCTAAATTACAAATTCACTTACAAATCAAAGGGGGCTTCAAACAAAAATATCAAAAATACAATTATAACAAACAATCACTCACAAGTCAACTAAAATCATAAAATTGCATAATTTACGTTATGCAAATCACTAAAATGAGGAAACTTTACAAAAACTCAAAAATTCACTTACAAACTACAACCTATGAAAAAATTGACTTGAAATCAAAGTGTCTACTTTCTTTACACTATATGAAGTACTGTACTTTAAAAATCAACTAAAAAATTATAATGTTAGAAATTATAAATAAATTCAATAAAATTTCTATTTTGTTCTTAGAATTTAACTTTGAAAACTAAAAAAAGAAACAAAACAAAACGAATGGTGAGAGACTTAAGTGACAGAAACTAAACCAATCAAATTTTGCAACTAAAAACAATTATACTTCGTATGTCTAATGTTCAAATTTTGACTCTTATGCCGAAGAAAATCGAGATTCTGTTTCGAAAACAAATTCAAGCACGCATCGCGTGCAAAAAATTCTAGTCTCATAAAAGAGAAGACAAAATAGTAAAAATTGTAATTGTTACAACCTATATAATACTCCATCCGTCCCATAATATAGTGCTTGTTTTTTTTTTTGCGGTCTCCAAAATGTAACTTTGATCTTTCTTCAATTCTGTATTAATAAATAATATAAAAAGTTGATATTATGAAACTACACATTGAGAGGAATCTAACAAGATCCCACGTGAATATGTTTTTTTATATATACAAATGAGAATATTCGGTCAAAAATGTTAAAGTTTGATCCACAAAAATTGAAGTAGGCACTATATTATAAAACGGAGGGTGTATATATTAAATGCAACTAATTAGTCTGTACCGAGTTCATACGAGTTTGTTTTTATAATAGTTAAATGAAAAGTACCCAAATACAGAATACTTATAGTAAATGTTTAACGGTTACACATTTATAGAGCTCATAATTAGAAGGGACATCTGTCCAATGGAATTCAGCAATTTTATAGTATCAACTTGAATAGATGTCGTGTCGAATGGTGAAAGACTTAAAAGCCCATTTGTCAATCAATTACCAACTTTTCAACTGCTGAGTGCTGACTAAACTTATGTCTTTTTCTCTCTCTCTTATTCTTGTTCCTATCCCTTAGGCTATTCGTGGTTGCTCTGCTTCAACTTTCCAATACCCTTCACGAGAAGCCATGACTAATGGTAAAGATTTTCTTAGCAAAGTTAAGGTATTCATTCTAATTATTTCTACCCACATACTTTATTTTACTTAATATAGATTCAATTATTCTTGTTTATGTTTTTCCTTCCGTTTGTGTTATGCATCTGGGTAATTTAAGTGAAATTTGTTGATCTTTTTTCTAAAATCTTCAAGCATGAAGTATTATTAATGATATTGATTATTTACTATTTCTGCCAATAAAATTTAGGAAACAAGTTTGGAAATATATTTTAGGTGTGGGCTTTCATCATGGATAGTTCTCAGGTGACCATTTTCCATTTTAGAATTATTATCTATTTCATCATCTGTCATGCTTTGTTGATTTTGGTTCATTCTATGACATTCTTTTATGGATTCTTAGCTCATTTGTTGAAGTTGTAAGAATTATCTTGTGAGTTGTCACCTTATAATAATTGCTTGAATGAAGGTGATCTAGTCTGAAATTTTCGAACTTTTTATTTTGGCCTCGTATGATGTTTTTGATGTGTGTAAGATATACCTCATGATAGGATAATATGTTGTTTTTGTGCCTTTGAATTGATATGGAAACTAGAAAATGTAGTTTCTAATATTCAGTTGTCAGTTTTCCAAATTGACATGTTTAGTATAAGTATAATGAACTTTAAGTTTATTATACTTCTTATATCATATGACCTTTTACATTCATAAAACCAAAATTGGAAAGTGCGGGTGATCCTGAACAACCCATTAGATATTAGCAAAATGTTGTGGTCAAAGTAGGGTATTTGGCTAATGCAAAAGTTCAATTGTTGTAATTAAATTGGAACGGATGGAGTAATAGCAAAATATGCTGAATGAAGTTGGCATCTAGTCTTTGCTTATGCTCATTCAACATGTGTCCAAGACACTTGTGAATTTTGTTCTTTAACTTATAGCGCAGTATGCACATTTTCTGTGATGCTTTCTTGCAGCTTTCGGAAGTTATTTATTGGTTCTAAGTATAGAGTTTAGGTTCCAATGCAACCATTCCAATCATATAAACATGAAAGTTAGAAGGTCGTTTTGTGGATAAGATAGATTTAATGGTGATCTTATGCACTTCCATATGCCACCATTGCAGAAAGTTGACTCTGGGCTTGAGAAAGTGGTAGAAATGTAGGACATATGCAAACCTATTTTTTAGCCGTTGGGCAGACTTATCCTTTGCTACTTCAGCGGGTGAGTCCTTTGATAGCTACTTCTTTTCTTACAGAGCTCTTAGAGCGAGGGGCTAATAGGAATGAGGCATTGTCCTTGTTCTCAAGAAGTTAAAGGGATAATCTAAACCACCTCAAAGTTGGGTTATTGTAACAGGCTTTCATAGTCCTTGCAAGAAAGTGCTTAAGTTTTTGGGCAATACGACTCTTAGCTTTTCGCAAGCTACATGTATGACACAAGTTTTTTACTGCAGGAAAAGGTTGGTCTAGGCTCTACTGCAGCTTCTGCAGAAACTGGAAAAGGGAAGAGCAAGATATCAAAGCATGTTACACATGGCTATGACACGGCGAAGGGAAAATCGGCTCATCCGATGGAGGATTACGTTTTTGCAGAATTTAAGCAGGTGGATGATAATGAGCTTGGTCTCTTTGCTATATTTGATGGTCATGTGAGCCAAGAGGTTCCTGATTATCTGAGATCCAATTTATTCAACAACATATTGAAAGAGGTACATATCATGTGTTTCTATGACTCATTAATATCCATTTGAACTCTAATATTCAAAGGTTTACACTTTACTCTGCTTTAGCTTTATTCCAAATTATACATGTATGTGAAATTCCAATGATTTGTCTACGGAAGTTCAATAGTATTTCCAAAATAATTTTGTGTATTGGTGACAAAATGTAGGCGCATTGAATAGTTTTAGAATGTAGTACTAAAAGGAAAATGCATTCTATTAATCTTTAATCCTTGTTTGGTTAGCCATGGAAAGTGTTCCCTTGAATTAGTACTTCTTACTTCTTAGTAAATTATTTTCTGTGCATGAGGCTTGCTGTTTCTTGGTAATGACTATATTCCATGTTTCACATGACTTAAAACAGCCCGATTTTTGGAATGAGACTGAGAATGCTGTCAGAAGAGCTTATCAGATAACTGACGAGAAAATTTTGAAAAAATCAGCTGACTTAGGAAAAGGAGGCTCGACTGCAGTTACAGCAATTCTTATTAATTGTCAAAAACTAGTGGTGGCGAACATTGGGGACTCGAGGGCAGTAATATGCCGAAATGGAAAGGCTAAACAGCTATCAGTCGACCATGAACCAGATGGAGAAAGGAAGGATATTGAAGATCGGGGTGGTTTTGTCACCAAGTTTCCAGGTTTATGTCAATTATTTGTTGCATTTTCACCAATTAGTTGATGTAAATAGGATCTATCATATAAGCATAACAATCGTAATATCAGGTCATGCTTATTATGTGAGCTCTCGAAGATAAATCGACATGATTGTTTCAGGGGACGTGGCACGTGTTGACGGGCAATTGGCAGTGGCAAGAGCATTTGGTGACAAGACCATAAAGGATCATCTTAGTTCAGAACCGCATGTAACCGTTGAGATGATAGATGACGATACTGAGTTTGTTATTTTGGCTAGCGATGGGATCTGGCATGTTAGTCCTCTCCTAATTTTACAGGATCCTCCTTAGTTCTTACTATACAACATAGTCTTTTCTTCTTGTTATCCTTTAACTTTTTTATCCTTAAGGGTGCGTTTTCTTATCCTTCGTATAATATGTCATATGGATCAGTTATTTCAGTCTATTATTAATATAAGTTGAAATCAACGGTCATCAGGTCTAATTAAGTTGAATAAGTTTTGGTGAAGGTAACGCACCCCTATAGTGATCTTTGAAGTAGATTGAAAAGCATGAAAAAATTGAATAGTGTATGCTGCCTTTATGCTAATACTTAGAATTATTCATAGGTAATGAACAATCAAGAAGCGGTGGACTGCGTTAAGGATGTGAAGGAAGCTCGTGCCGCTGCAAAAGCTTTGATTGAGGAAGCTCTAAAAAGGAACAGTACTGATGACATTTCAGTGGTAGTTGTGAGGCTTCAGATGTAAATGTTATGGAAGATCACATCTGCTGCGTGAATTGTAAGGTTTAAATCTTGTCATTTATACTTGTTTGAAGATGGAAAGAGTGTTTCTTAGCTGCTGCTTGTGAACCAGTAGAATCCTTCCTGTTTTGCATTAGTTTTTACTAATCATATTGCATCAAGTTCAGCAAAATATGGAAGCATTTTAGCTTTATGATCAATAAAATTAAATTTTCAAACTGTAACAGAAATATAACAAACGAAAATATTTAGCGATGTTATTACATAAATCTACATTGGATTTTGATATGATACCCGAATGCTCATACTCTTGCTCCTCTTTAGCAGCAGCAGCTTCTTGTACTCTTAGTTAAGGTGGAAGTACCTCTATGTGAAAAAAATTTACGGTAACTTGCTGAGATCTTAGGATGCTTATTGTTGATCCATGCAAATCCCAACATTTGGGTGCACTACAGTGCTGCAGAGTAATTTGGAAATATTATGAATAATTTCATGAAAATACAGTCCGAAAGAAAAATATAAATGTAGATAAAAGAAAAGCATGATGAAGAAGCAGCAACTAAACTAAGAGTACAAGAAGCTGCTGCTGCTAAAGATATATGAAAGTACAAGAAGCATCTACTTTCGCCAACCTGATAATGTCGACTTCCTCTATTCTTGCCTCTATCGCCACATCTCAATTACCGGATGTTCACTAAAACGGTTCATGATATATAAAAGTAAGAAAACTAAAGAAATGTAGTTTCCATTAGTTTCTACTAATACAGGAGGTTGAGTCAGACAGTTAGTGATATGGTGTGGCTGCTAAGCATTTTGGGTACTTATGTTCCTAGTCTCATTAAACTATTCTGTGGCTGTGTGGCTGCTCAAGGTATTGCGAAAATCCTGAGGAGTACACATCTCAAGCTAGATGTATATTGACTGGTTTCTTTGCAAACAGTTCATGTCAATTTGTTTTACTTGCTCTTGTGCTAGTGGATCATATGATCAATGTTATTTATAGTAGGAAAAATACAAGAGGGGAGGGGGGTCGGGTGGGTTTAAATTGTATTTTTAGACATGAACGTACTTTTTTGCGGAATTGTAAAATTTTTTTAAAAAAACAAGCTAAAGGAACAGAAGAGATTGTTACGAGGAAAAACTTCTTGGGCCCAACAAGAAGAAACAACATCGACTATTAGAGATTTTAAATTCAACACTTTCATTAATTAGGTCAAACAACTTTGTTACAACTTAATTCTATTTACGGGCTACATTTTGAATTCTTAAATTAAAGTTCCTGAACAGTGGTTCTCTTAATAGATGTTTCTTTCAGCTTGACTTGAAGTTTTCTCACTTTAACTAGCTTCACTCAAAGCTTCTCTCTTACAAAACTTCACTCAAATTCCTCTTATCCAAAATCAAAATTACAACGGTCAATAATAGCTTAGCGGAATAGAGTAAGAAAGCAAAGAATATATGGCTTTTATAAGAGATGAAAGCACGACATTTTACTTAGTTAAACTCACTAAATCACTTGGTCAGACATATATTGGAAATTACTTAGAAATTAGTATCTATAGCAGTGATTACTTAGAATGTGAGATTAAAACATGAGTTAGTGGTAAAAACATTATCACATAATGTTTCTCAATTAGAGGAACACGTTCGTATTTGACAACCATGATCTATGTTGATGGCCAACAGTGCGGGCCAATCCAGCCCATCCAACCCAGCCCACGTCGTGGACCATGTGGGCTGGACTCGCAAAAAGCCCGATCCAGCCCAGCTCGAACCGTGAAATTGGTGGGTGGGCTGTGGGCCAGATTTCTTGAGCTTAGCCCACTAAAGCCCACTACTAAAACCGCCCAGCCCGGACCACGAAATCGGTCTAGCCCAACTCATGAACCAGACCAGCCCGATCCAAGTTATTATTGAACCAAATTGTGTATATTTTAATCAAATTGTATATATTTTAATCAAATTGCATGTATTATAATTCAATCAAATTTTAAAATAATGAAACTATTCAGTAATTTTAATAATTGTATATATTTTTATTCATTTTAAAGATTTTATATAACAATAATGAATAATTTCAATGATTAAATAATTTTGAAAAAAGATATCTCAAGCTGGCCCGCTAGCCCGGTCCAGCCCACTAGACTCACGAGCCGCCAGAACCGCTTCCCGAACCGTGAAAATCGGTAACAGACCAGTGTGGGCCAAGACTTTTCAGCCCGCGGACCAACCCACCCAACCCATGCCCGCACCAGTGGCCATCACTAGTGTTATGAAAATTTTATTGCTTCCTTAGATTTAGCAATCACTTAGGCAGTAAACCAAGAATATGATTTACTTAAAAAAGTATTTTAATTAATAAAATCAAAATTAAATTCTTTTATCAAAATATTATCTATAAAAATATTTTTCATAAATCTAAAAAGGATTTTTGTTATCTAATAAAAATAAAATCTTTTTCTGAAAAAGATATTTCTTAAATTTAGATTTTTACTTAAATAAAACGGTTTTCTATAATTTAGGCATAAATCACTCAAGCGACATTATTAATAGTTGTACCGCTTCATCATGAGTCCAAGTTCCTCTTAATAATTAGTTCTTTTAACTTAATATGACAGTGTCAGTTCGTCTGTATCTTACAAAGGAACATATGCTCGTTTTCATTTTAAATTGTCACAGTCTTTTATCAATTCTTACTCATTCCTTTACATTGAAACTAGAAGCATAAGACCTTGCTTTGGTCTTTTTGTTCCAACGATTCTCTAGTACCAATTCCTTGAGTATCTTCACTTAATCTTCAAAATCCAAACTTAATTTCTTCTTTGATTTAGTATTCTCTTTGCTCCTTTCATTGATACCTTGTAAAATCTATTCACTTAACAACTTGTTAGTTCAATACTTAGTTTGTATCTTTGTTCCTTTATCATCATCAAAATTAGGGTTCAACAATTTCTCCCTTTTTGATAATGGCAATAAAGTTACAAACTAAGGGAAATTAAATAACAAATAACTTGAGGAAATGAAAGGCTCAAATAAAATAATATTTTATAATTTTTAATAAGGCAGATTATGGATTTTTAATTTTTTTTTCAATTTTTCAAAATTTTCAACTTAGTTTGCTTCCAGCATCTTTTTCTCCTTTGTCATCCTAAAAAAGATCAAACTCTTGGTGATTTTAGAAAACTGATATGTTCAAGAACGTTTGGACCAATAACAAGCACAAAAAAATAGTTAAATTAGGAAGTTGAAAGGTTAGACTTGCTCAAACATCAATCACATAATACTAGCCATTTCAAGTAAGAAATTATGCAATTAAATCACAAATGAAGACAAATTTAGCAGAAGTTATCATATTTATAGCACTTGTTCCATAGAAGTACAAAAGAGAAAAGGAAGAAAATAAAAGCTAAGAGTTCTTGTTCCTTGAAGAGATACATGAACTAAACATGAGGGAGAAAAGGGGAGTTGTGTTCCTCTTTTACTTCTTCTTCAACCACCTCCTCCAACTTCTACATCACCTCCTCATGATGCCCATCAAGTTGCTTCTCAAAGTGTTGATTGTTGGGGTCATCATCTTCATATTCTTTTGTTGTTCGATCACCGTATCACTAAGGACTTTCATTAGACCCATCATCTTATTAGTTTTACCATACAATGTCTAATGCAGGTGATTGTAGAACTTGATCATATGTTGAACAGGGAGGCATACCTCATTTACCCAACCAAAATTATGCAAAGGAATTTATTCCTTTTCCTTTGAACTAGAGTCACTGGAGGGTTTACGTGGAGGAACGAGGGTGTCTGCTTGGGATGGTCCTGTTGTTCCTGTGAGAGGAACATAAGGTGAAGTGGTGGTGTAGAGTGAAGGAAAAAATGGAGGTTGTGGTGGAATGTCAGTGGATGTAGAGGAGAAATAGTTTGGTTCATTCATTGCAACCTTCATTTGTTCATAACTGGAAGGAACATAGAAGGAGGAGAGAGAGATGGAGGGAACTGTAGGTAGGGTAATTGGTATTTTTTGGTGAGGATAGAGGAGTAGGATCCTTAGGTGAGTTTTTAGTGAGTTGCTCTTCATATGATAGAACTAAATGAGAATCCTGATTTGAAGGAACAAGTGCAGTTTTAATTCGCAACCTAGAATTTTGCCTAACTCTCTTAGGAACAGGAGGGGTAGGTTTTTTGGCAACTATTTTTTAGCGCTTGGGTGGTTGTTCCTTTGGTTAAATATGGTCAGGAACTTGTTGATCCAACATTACCTCCACTAATTCTTCTTCTACTGCCTTAGGTAGTTGTCTCTTTTAAGAGGAACTAGAAGTTATGTGCCCTTGGGTCAAAATTCCTTCTTCGACTGAGAGGTCCATGCCAAACAGAGCCTTCTTATTCAATATATTACCTTGATTAATTTTCAAGGTAGGCCAATCAATGGACTTGACTTTGAAGTGGGAGAAAAAAGAAGTGATGGGTGCTCCATACCCAACAACACAATGGTTCTCAATACAGTGAGTTAGTTGTTGGATAAAGAGAGAAGGAAAGTTTATTTGAATGTAGTGGTCGAGGCAGAACATGTAACACATATCTAGGAGACCCAATTCATTCTTCTTTCCAGTTCGACGAATGAGTGCCCTCCAAACAATATTAAACAGAATTTTATGAACTGGAGGAAGAAGGTTGTGATTGATCTTAGTTTGGCCACCAGTTCCCAAAAGATTGGATGATGTCATCTTCGAAGAAATTCAAAAATGTGAAAGTTCACTTCTTCTTAGAATACCAATCAATTCCTTTACAAGGAACTTCTCATATTTTTCCTAAAGTTTTTTGAAAAATTTTATTTTCTTCCCCCTAACTTTAACAGTACATACGCCATCAGTATTGATGAAGTTTGCATAAAACTCATCTATAGCTAAATGAACCAAAGCATTGTTAAATCTGGTTTCAAAAAGGTATTATTCCATACGTTGTTCCTTTAGGATTTGAAGAAGTTCATTGAATTGAACTTGCTTGTTCCATTCCAAATCAACACAGAATCCTAAAACATACCTTGAATCGCTTCGTTCGTTCCACTCTTTTCTTAGAGGAAGAAGCATCAGTTCTTTTGAAGGAACATGTGTATAGCTTCTTCTTCCCCCTCAACTGATCCTGGGGTTTCTTCTTTATCATTTTCCCCAACCAGTTTCACTAGGGGAAAAAAAGGATGGGCTGCGCTGGAAGGGCTGCGTTTTATTCAAAACGCAACCCTTCTTTTATGTAGGGCTGCAGTTTTAAATAAAACGCAGCCCTTCTTTACAGTTACGTTTTTAAAGAAAAGCGCAGCCCTTTGGATAAAGGGTTGCGCTTGTCTAAATAACGCAGCCCTTCTCACCGTTAGAAGGGCTGCGTTTTTTAAACAAGCGCAACCCTTCTTAAAAAAAATTGAAATAATAAATTCGCGCGCTTCAAATATTAAGCGGGCTGCAAATATCATCCCTCCTTCTCTCCCCTCTCTCCCGTCCCTCCTCCCTTTTCTTCCTTCTCTCTCCTCTCTCACGTCCCTCCTCCCTTCCTTTTCTCTCATCCTCTCTTCTCTTTCAAAAACTCCCAGAAACAACAAACCAACCCAGAAAAAACTCTCAAAACAACCCACAAAAAATTAATCACAAATCAACCTTTCTTTCTTCTCCAAAAACGCCAGAGATCTGCAAAATCCCAAAACAACCCAGAAAACACAAAAACCCGAAAATGGATCTTCAACCAGAAGAACTACCCGAAAACGCCACCTCTCATGACTTTTCTCGCCTTCAACAACCCTCGTCATTTCGAAGAGAGAGAAATTTAGACTGAAGCGTCGCCATTTTCAGGGGCTTTAAAGACCAGTCCGTACATGGTGCAACAAACAAGTTATAATGAGAGTTTCTTCAGATCTATAATTTCTTAATCTTTGTTTTGATTAATGTTCTTGTATTTTCAGATCTATAATTTTTTCTCTTCTGTATTTTAGTTTTTGTTCCTTTTTTTTCAATTTCGTTCTTTTTTTTTCATTTTCGTTTCGTTCTTTTTTTTTTTTTTTGGGTTTAGTTGCATTGGAGAATTCTCTATCCTGCTCGGCGTATCGTAAAACCAGTTAATCCTGTTTGTGCAATTATGTGATAACATTTTTTGATTTCCTGTTTTAGTTTTAGTTTTCCTGGCCATATTTCCTATTCCCCTTTTGGATTTGGATGGTATACTTTAAGGTTTAATGCAAATGTTAAAATTCAGAAAATGTGAGATTAATATATGAGTAAAAAAATGTCAAAAAAAAATGTATATTTTTTTTTTGGTAGGAAGGGTTGCGCTTTTACCTAAAAAGCGCAACCCTTCAAGCTTAGAAGGGCTGCGCTTTTACCTTAAAAGCGCAGCCCTTCTAAGCTTGAAGGGTTGGGCTTTTTAGGTAAAAACGCAGCCCTTCATTGTGAAGGGTTGCGTTTGAAAAGCGCAGCCATTCATTGTGAAGGGCTGCGTTTGGAAAGTGCAACCCTACTTAAAAAGTGAAGGGCTGCTATTGAAAGGGCTGCTGTCAAAAAGCGCAGCCCTAAGGGCCTTTTTTAGCGCAACCCTTCCTTATTTTTCCACTAGTGTTTTCTTCTTCTCACACTTCTTCTTGGTGTCTCCAATTTTTGCCTCTACCACGATTTTTGTTTCTTGAGAATTTTCGATTTCTAGAGTTTTGGGTAGAGAAGAGGGTTTTCCATTTGTGAGTTTTTGAGAGTTTTTGCTTTTGGAAAAGGTGAATTGAGAGAGGTTTTTGACATTTGATAAAGAGAAATTAAGGTTTTATGTGGTTCGAAGAGGTGTGTGAATGAGATGAAAAATGTTGAAGTTGAAGCGTTAAAAGGAACACGGTTTGGGAAGGAAAGAAAGGAAAAAGGGAGAAGATGCATTTAACAGTAAACGAAGAGTTACACGTTCAAAATAAAAAAAAAAGATAAAAATTGAATCAAGACTCAATTAGTTTGATTGCTATATTTTTGGGATCTTCTTATTATTATGAACTTTTTAATTTTATGAAAAGAAAAAGAGAAGTAGGGAACTTGTGTGCTTATAGGAATAACTTATGTTAATTATTAACATTCTTCAAATCATGCATATTTCTATGAGTTAGGAACAATAAGGGGAGTATTATGTGACATTTGTGAGTTGTCTTGTTCCTTTGAATCCTTGTCTATGTTTAGAACATTTTAATTTGCAATGGTCTTAAGCAATTCATTACAGTCACTTAGTTTCATATAGAGTAATATAAATCAATTAGACATGGGGAATTCAAATAGGAACAATTCTTAATATTTATTAAAATTAAATCAAGCCTTAATTTTTCATATCTATCACTTTGTAGTAGCTTGTTAGTATATTGGTAATCTTATTTTTAGTTTGAGAAAACTCAACTTTAATCAAACCTTTTGCCACATTTTCTTTTAGAAAGATGTCTAATGTGTATATGATTAACACTTGAATGATGAACTTGATCTTTTGGTATATATACTATGGCACTTGTATTATTACAATAAATAGGAAAAAAATTAAAGTGTATTTCATAGTCACAGAGTTGTTGTTTTATTCAAAGTATTTGAGAGCAACATGTAGCAGTAATTACATATTCTACTTCAGCATTGGATAAAGCAACCAAGTTTTGTTTTTTGGTACTCTAAGAAACTAAACTATGACTAAGAAATTGAACCATACTTGATGTTCTTTTCCTATTTACAAGAACTCCAGTATAGTCAGCAAACTTACCCTCTTAACTCAAATGTGTCACTTCTTGGATAGAAAAGTCTATGATCATCTGTTCTTTTGAGATATATAAGAATTCTCCTTACTGCTGTAAGATGAGACTCATTGTGATCTTGAAATTTGGCACACAAACCAACACTAAAAGCTATGTTTGGACGACAAGCAGTTAGATAAAAAAGAGAATCAATCATGCCTTTATATTTTGTTTGATCAACACTTGTTCCTATGGAATCTTCATCTAATCTAGTTGAAGTTCCCATAGGAGCGTGATTTATCTTTGAATTCGCAAGATCATATTTATTCAACAGTTCCTTTATGTATTTTGATGGTGAATAATGATTCATTTTTCCGTTTGCTGAATTTGTAATCCAAGAAAGAAATATAACTCACCCATCAAACTTATTTCAAATTAATTGCTCATAAGGTTAGAGAATTCTTTGCATAGCGATTCATTTGTTACTCCAAAGATAATGTAATCAACATGTATTTGAACAAAAAGTATGTTTGTTCATTTCGATTTCAGAAACAAAGTTTTATCAACTTTACCTCTTTTAAAATTATTCTCTAAAAGGAACTTAGATAATCTTTCATACCATGACCTAGGAGCTTATTTTAACCCATACAAAGCCTTATCAAGCTTGTAGACATGATTGGGAAAATCATTATTTTCAAATTCCGAGGGTTGTTCAACACATGCATCTTCATTTAAATAGCCATTAAGAAATGCACATTTTATCATCCATGTGATACAGTTTAAATCTCATATATGTAGCAAATGTAATTAGTATTCTAATAGTTTCAAGTCTAGCAACAGAAGCAAAGGTTTTTTCATAGTCAATTCTTGCTTGTTGATTATAACCTTTTACTATAAGTCTAACTTTGTTCCTTAGAATTGTACCATCCTCATCTAGTTTGTTTCCAAACACCCATTTTAAGTCAATCACTTTTTGTTGTTTAGAAGAGGGAACTAGATGTCATACCTTGTTTCTTTGAAACTCATTTAACTCATCTTGCACGATAATAATTCAATCGGAAACAGTTAAGACTTCTTCATGATTTCTTGGTTCATTGATAGGAACACATGAAATGCAAAAAAGTTCCTTAAAATCATGCAACCTGCTTGCTTGAATTAAAATTATCACATTCATCAAAGATAATGTGTATACTTTCTTTAACACACATAGTCCTTTTATGGTGAACTCTATAAGCTTTACAAGGTGAGGATTATCCTAGAAATATTGTTTCATTACTCCTTGCATAAAATTTTTCAAGATTATCTTTTTCATTATTATAAACAGAATATTTACAGCTAAATGTTATGAAATGAGTAGTATTGGGTTTCTTTCCAAAATAAAGTTCATATAGAGTTTTATTAATGATAGGTATCATCATGGCATGATTTATTATATGACAAGTAGTATTAACAGCATCAGCCCAAAAGTTCCTTGAAACTTCATTAACTATTAACATAAATCTAGCCATTTCCTCCAAAGTTTTATTTTTCCTCTCAACAACACCATTTTGTTGTGGTGTCTTAGGTGTGAAAAAATTGTGACCTAGGCCATGATATCTACTTAAGTCATCAAATTTATAATTTTAAAATTTCTTATCATGATCGGATCTAATATGCATTAGTTTGTGACCCCTCAAATTTTGAAATTTCTTTGCAAAAACAAGGAACTCATCATAAGTCTCATCCTTGCTAGAGTGAAAAATAACCTATGTCCAATTTACTCAAAAAGAATATCTGCATCACAGTGTGATAATATGGTTGAGAAGATGACTGGAAAAATCAGAATATGGAGCTCAAGGAATATATCCTATTCAGGGAGAGTACAATTGGTGAACATTGTACTAATGAGCATACATGGATATTGGGCTCAAATCTTTGTACTTCCTAGTAGAGTTATACATGACATTGAGAAAGTTTCTAGAGCTTTTCTATGGTCAGGGAATTACTTTTGCTCTAAAGGTGGCTATGTGGCATGGAAGGAGCTTTGTCATAGTAAAAGTACAGGGGGTCTGGGTTTCAGAGATGTGAAAATGTGGAATGTGGCAAGCCTGGGGAAACAAGTATAGGCAATAGCTAAGAAGAAAGATAATGTATGGGTTGGATGGGTGCATTCTGTATATATGTTAAAGAGACTGATTGGTGGAACTACACTCCCACTAGTAGTAGCAGCTGGTACTGGAAATGTATTTAGGCAATTAAAACTCGATTGAAGCAGGATTATACAAGACAAGAGTTTGATGGAATGTCCAAGTATTATTATCCAGGAAGTACTGCAGAGGCTCACTGAACGAAGGAGCCATGTATTCTGGGATAGTTATGTTTGGTGCAGATTGAGTGTCCCTAAATTCAAGTTCATTAACCGGCTTGCTATAAGGGGTAGACTACACATAGCTGACAAGATTATAGTCTATGATAACACAACTTCTCCTGATTGCTTACTGTGTGCGAAGGCTCTAGAAACGCAGGCTCACATATTGTTTCAATGTCAGTTCAGCAAACAACTTCTGAATCAGATAAAAAATTGGATGGACTTGGATACTCCAGCAGATGATCTGTGCAGATTGATTAGGTGGATTGCAAATAGTAGAAGATCAAAGTTCCAAAGAGCAGCTTATAGTGCAGCCATAGCAGGTATGGTATATGGGATATGGTTTGCTAGAAATGATAGCAAATGGAATTTGAAGGTACCTACTGTCATGTGTATGGGAAAATGGATTAGGGAGATTGTTAGAAGAAGAATATTCTTGGTGCTTCCTAAAAAGATTTCTAGAAGAAACATGGAGTGGTTCCATACTTTGTAATGTAAATGTAATGGGTGTTTCCATTTAGTTGTTTGGCCTTGTTTAGTGATGGAGGGGTCCAACCTAGTTGGTTTTCTTTTCCCTAGATAAGGCTTAGGATGTAATGTTTGGTTGTGGTGCAATATATCTTAATTACTTAGCCAAAAAAAAACCCTTATGTAAATCTAAAGTAGTCATCAACAATAGCTAATACATACTTCTTACCCCTTCTACTTTGAATACTCATAGGACCACACAAATCCATGTGAATTAGTTCCAATGGTTTTGTGGTGCTCACTACAGTTTTAGATTTGAAAAAAATATCTTATATGCTTCCCTTTGGCAAACACATCAAAAACTTGATTAATATAAAATTTTATAGATGGTAATCCCAAAACAAGATTTTTTGATCTAAGTTTGTCAAGTAATGACAAGGTTGCATGACCAAGTCGATTATGCCATAGGAGTGGATCATCCTCAATAACACTAAGACATGTCAAATTGTTTTAGGATCAAGATCAAGATTCACAGCATATGTGTTTTCTTTTCCTATTCCTTTCAGGATGACACTCTTAGAATTATTGTTTATGATCAAGCATTTTTCATTGTTTAATTTTACATTCTTTCCTTTATCATAGAATTGAGAAATACTTAAAAGATTATGTTTTAATCCATCAACTAGAAAAACATTATCAATGGAATGTGATGGTGACTTACCAACTTTACCCATGGTAACTATGTTACCTTTTTTGTTGTCACCAGATGTCACACTTCCACCATCATAGGTTGAGAGTGAGGGAAATTTAGATTTGTCTCTAGTCATGTGCTTAAAAGAACCACTATCAAATACCAAGTGTTGTTCCCCCTCACTCCAACCTGCAAAAATCACCTAGTTGTTAGTTGTAAGAATCCCTTCTTTTGTGGGTTCTTGTTCTTAATTAGCATTAGTCTTAGCAACTCATTTCATGTTGCTCAATTTCACCTTCTTGTCAATCATTCTTGTTCTTTGTTGACATTGAGTTATGTAATGACCCAACCTTCCACAATACATGCAAATTTTCTCACTAGGTAGGTCAACATATTTCTTAGGCTTGTTTCTTTTTTGTGATTTTCAAAAGACCTTTTCTTTTAGTTCGCAGTCTCTTGATCCACTAACGAATAATCATCACTTTGTCTATGGTCCTTGCCACACTAAGTTCCTTCTTGAGATTACTGATATGTTCCTTTAATGTAGTTTTATTTTTAATCAAATTTTCGATCTCAGATCTGTAACTTTTCAAACGAGTTGATTTTATATCAAAAGAACTTAGAATAGGAACAAATTCTATTAGGTATGCAATTTATAAATTGATTAGATAATTTTCATTTTTCATACTCTCATACAAATCCTTGATTTTTATGTTTTTATCAAACAAGTCAAAGAACGAACCTACTTTCAACATCCGTTCTCATTTTCTTAAACCATTATATATGTTCTTTACAAACTTTAATAGCTTGTTATGTTTGTTCACGTTTTTCACGTTCATCTCTACACTCAGGAATTCCATCATAAAGAAGATCATAGATTTCATCCTAGTTTTTTTTCCATCTAAGTCTGATTCAAGAATATGTTGGCTTACCTCAACATTTTCTTCATCTTCCTTTATACTAGCGTTTGCCATGAGGCAAAGATTGCAGTTTCTTCATTTTTTTTATCCTCTTCATCTTCAGTAACTAAATCTCCGCAAGCTGCTATCATTGCCTTTTGAACGTTCACTTTAGAAAAAGGTGCTTTGGTTTCCTTGTTTCTTTCAACAAAACGTTCATTGTTCATTTCTTTGGTTTTGTCGTTTTTCCAAAGTGGACATTTCTTAATGAAGTGATCTATACTTCCACATTTATCACAAGCAGCTTTGTTAGAAAACTTTTTAGTTTTACCTTTGAACCTTTTATTCTTCATGTTCTTATACATCTTTCGAAATTTTCGGACCATGAGAGTTGCTTCCTCTTCTTCTAAGTCAGAGTCATCTTCATCATCAGCATGGACTTAGAATTAGAGCATTCACCGTACTTAGTATCAAGGTGTAGCTCATTAGTCATAAGTGATCGAGCAAGCTGTTCCAAGTCGTTGAACTTAGTGAAGTCTTTTGTTTCTTATAAGGTAGTGAATTTAGCCGTCCAACTATCCTTAAGAAGAATCCTACGAAAATGAACTTGTTCCTCTGATGAAATAAACTTTCCAAGACAAGTTAACTCATTAATAATGTTAGTTAAACGAGTAAACATCTCTTGTACACTTTCCTTAGCCTTCATGGAGAACAGTTCATATTGATTCATAATTAAATCAATTTTAGACCTCTTGACTTCATTTGATCCTTCATGGGTTACTTCAAGTAAATCTCATATTTGCTTTGTAGATTTGCATTCCATGATCCTATTGTGTTGATGGGGTCCAAGTCCACAATACAATAGTTTAACAGCCATAGCATTTACTTTCATTTTTTCAAAATCAGCTTTGTCATATTTAGAGAAAGGTTTAGGAATTACCTCATTTTTGTCAGTAGTAGTTGTGATCTCAAAATCACCAACTTCAATAACTCTCCATACCTAGTAGTTTTTGGCCTTGATGAAAATCTCCATTCTATTCTTCCAGTAAAAAAAAAAGATTTTTCCATTGAACATGGGAGGCCTTTGCGTTGAGTAACATTCCTCAAGTTTGTCGGTGGTGTTCATTGTTCCTTGGATATTTTTCTCAATAGGGTTCCTATTTTTCATGAGTTCTGGCTCTAATACCGCCAATTATTATTTCACTAGGCACAATACAAGAGGGGTCGAATTGTATTTGTAGAAATAAATGTAATTTTTCGCGAAATTGTATAACTTAAATAAAGAAACACAAGGAATTTTTGCAAGGAAAAACTTCTTGGGCCCAACAAGAAGAAAACAACCTCGATCACTAGGGATATTTAACTCAACACTTTCACTAATTAGACCAAACAACTTTGTTACTAATGGGCCACACGTTGAATTCCTAAACTGAAGTTCCTAAATAATTGTTCTCTTACTAGTTGCTCCTCTCAACTTCACTTGAAGTTCTCTCACTTTAACTTGCTTCACTCAAATCTTTTCTCTTACAAAACATCACTCAAAGTTCCCTTATCCCAAAACCAAAATTACAATGATCAATAATAGTTTAGTGGAATAGAGTAAGAAGGAAAAACAAATGAATTTTATGAGAGAATGAAGGCACTGTCATTTTACTTAGTTAAACTTACTAAATCACTTGGTCATACACAAATTAGAACTTAATTAGACATTAGTATTTATAGTAGTGATTAGTTAGAATGTGAGATTAAAACATAAGTTAGTGATAAAAATATTATCCCATGATGTTACTCAACTAGAGGAACACGTTCCTATTTGACACCCATGATATCCATGATCTCTGTTAAACGTAGGTTATGGAAATTTCACTGCTTCCTTAAGTTTAGCAACCACTTAGGCAGTAAACCAAAAATATGATTTGCTTAAAAAAGTATTTTAATTAATAAATCAAAATTAAATCATTTTATCAAAATAGTATCCGCAAAAATATTTTTCATAAAATTGAAAAAGGATTTTGGTTATCTAAAAAAAATAAAATCTTTTCCTTAAAAAGATATTCCTTAAAATCAGAACTTTACTTAAATAAAATGGTTTTATAGAATTTAGGCATAAATAATTCAAGCAACATTATTAACCATTGTACTACTTCATCGTAAGTCTAAGGTCCTCCTAAAAATTACTTCCTTTAACTTAATATCACTAGTGGAAAAAAGCCCATCTAATGCAATCAAAATCGAGCTTATTGATCCGATTTTTGTCCGCATCGGTGGGCTCGCAGCAGATGCAAAATATTTACTAATTCGGTCCAGTAAAACCGGATCAGTAAATTATTTACTAATCTGGTTTTAAGGAAAACTAGGTTGGTTAATCATATTAACTGATGCGATTTTCCTTCAAAATCGGATCAATTGAAGTGCAAATCTTATCTTTTTTTAAAAAAATGGGCAACAAATTGATCCGATTTCCTTGATGAACCGGATCAGCTACTTGCACTTGAAATTTTAAAAAAAGCTCGCAGCAGAGGGAGGCCCTTTACAGCTCATGTAAACACTCCATTCTTGTTTTCCATATACAAGAAGGTGTACCATACAAGAAAATATACATAATGGTTTAATCATTATCATTATACATCAATTTTTACTAAAAAGAAACAAACTGTGAGTCAGGGGAACAAAATTAACTAGACTAATTAACCTATGTCGGTAGAAAAATTTAACTAACTTGCTTCAGACTAACTTGCTGCTGCTTATCCCACAGATTGCAAGTAGCTGCGAATACATGAAACCATGTTCCCCAAGATTATTCACGTTCTTTGGATCCATATATTTATGTCATGCTTATCATGCAATTCACTTATGTTACATGCCTCTTCTGGCCCAAACGAAATGATCTATCTTGGGCTTGCAGATCATGTGATGGGTTTCAGTTTGGATCAAATATCAATACATGGTTAGCGCTTACTAGATTTAATCCAAGTCCACGAGCTCGAGTTGGAACAAGAAAGACCTAAAAGGATATTTATAACTTATAAGGAATTGGAGTTAACTCTTAAATTAAATCTAATTTAATTTTTTTATTTAATTAATTATTAAATGTAAGTAATTTAATAAATTAATATGTTTAAATGATTTTATAGATATAAAAAATAATTAAATTTTAGTAATATCTGGTTGCGTATTGTCGGGTTTGAGTTTGAATGCAGGTCTGTCTAGTCAGGTCAACATATAATCTTGCCAGGTGCCGGTCAAGTTTGGGTAATCCCAGGTCAGGTTTCGGTCAGGTTTAAGGACTAACCCTCACAGGTCGAACCAGGTTCAAGTCAGGTCAGAATCAAGTTGACCCAGTGGTCAGATTTGTTTCTGACATCACTACGGTCAGGTCTAGGTAATCCCAAGTCAGGTTTCGATCAGGTCTAGAGACTGACCCTCACAGGTCGAACCAGGTTCAAATCAAGTCAATATCAGGTTGACCCAGCAGTCAGATTTGTTTTTGACACCACTAACGACAATTCAAGTGACACTAAAAAATATCTTTAGATGCAACAATAATCTATTATGTGATGCTGAAAAAAATGGCTATCGAGACAACTAAATTCATGTGACGTTAAATACATGGCTTTAGAGACAACTAACTACAGTTGATGCTGAAAAAATTGTTTTAGAGACAACTAAATTCATGTGACGCTAAATACATGGCTTTAGAGACAACTAACTACAGTTGATGCTGAAAAAAATGGCTTTAGAGACAACTAAAGTCATGTGACGCTAAATACATATGGCTTTAGAGACAACTAATAATTACAGTTGATGCTAAAAAAATGGCTTTAGAGACAATTAAATTCATGTGATGCTAAAAATATGGATTTAGAGACAACCAATATTCATGTGATGCTAAAAACATGGTTTTAGAGGCAACCAACATTTGTTTGATGCTAAAATGTATCTTTAGAGGCACCAGAATATACTTGACACTAAAAACCATATAATTAGAGGCAACCATGTTTATGTGATGGTAAAAGGGGGTGTTAGAGGCAAGTCGGCCAAATGATGTGCCTCTATAGCCAATTTTTTTTGTAGTGTTAGCAGGTTAAATTATCGCAGCGATAACTAGCTTTTGCAGGCCAATAATTTCATTTAATACCTGCTTGCTAGGACTTGAGTTTCAGTCATTAAGAAGAGACTGGCACAATCCTGTCGGCGTAGAGCCATTGAGTCTTAAAAAGGAATAACCTTTGCGCGTAAGAAAAGGATATCTAACTTCCTGCCAAAATGATCAATATACAAATTAAAAACCAGAACAAGCATCAAAATGAACTTATCCAAATTTAATATATAATAACTTCAGCAAGAAAACAACATCAATATTGCCTCACCCAATGTGATCGCCCTCTTAATGAGTTAATGGGTTTATTCACGCGTTTGGAGCCGAGCCTCACATTTTTGTAATGAATCGGGCCTCACATTTTGTAATGAATCCCATTTTCTCTCACTCTATGGATGTGGATTAATTGATTCGCTCATATCAACCGGATCCGTTAACAGAAAATGGGATCAGTTTTTTGTTAACAGATCCGATTCACTGAAGGACTGAATCAGTTAATCAGCCCAGTTTTCCCTCCCAAGAAATTGCAGATTTACTGATCTAGTTTTGTAAAAATCGAATAGGTTACTAAGTGACATATAACGTTTTCTCTACTAGTGTATACAATGTTACTTCGTTTGTTTCTTACAAAGGAACATACGCTCATTCTCATTCTAAATTGCAACAATTCCTTACTAATTCTTACTTGGTCCTTTGTAAAATCCATTCACTTAACAACTTGTTAGTTCAATACTTAATTTGTATCTTTGTTCCGTTGTCATTATTAAAACTAGGGTTCAACAATCAAGTCTTTAGGTACAGATCAACAAAGGTATCATTATCAATAAATGGTATTGTTGCTCAACCTATGGCCAAAGCTATTTAACTTGATGAGTGTCATGATTTTGACAAATTAAAAATTTTGAGCTAATTAATTTCAGTTATTTTATCCCCTTGAAATTTATTTTAGGTACTTTCCAAATGCTACTTATTAGAATAGGTGGTTTAATTTGAACATAAAATTATATAGACTAAATACTGAATTTTTTTAATAAGCCCATTCCATTTCACTATAATCTAACACCATTTTTGCATCTATCCTTTTCTCCTTCCTTGTTTTCTTGATTCTCGAACTGCAACAAAAGATTTCAAAAAATAACTCGGCACCAAACGGATTAAGCTAGTCACTAAATCGATTAAACTAGTCACTGAATGAGTTAGAAAATGTAATTAATGAATAGATTAAATTGGTCAGGATTAAATTGATCCCTAAATAGATTAAACTAATCACTATATTTAAAAAAATGTTACATGTTCTTCTCTTAATGTTGGGTTTGGATTGTGCCTAATTTTAAACTATAATAGAACGTCTCATACAAGGTCAACTGTTAATCATTTTAGCATCTTATTACTTAAGGTATTTGAAGTACTTTCCCAGACATATCTTTTGTATTAAAGTGGGGTGTTATCATATATTCTATTTCATGTATGATTTTATTATATTCTAGCCTTCAAACTTATTAGAAAGTCTTAGAGCATGGTTACTGACAACCAAACATAAAGATTGTGAAAACAATTTTAATATTTTGAACCCTAATGGTGGTTCAAAATAAGTTTGTGGGTTATTGATGAGGAAAAAAAGTGGGTTGGGGCAATTGGTGTCTTGATCAGCCTTGGGGCGCGACCCTAATCTGGTCCAAGAAGTGATTTCTTTTTTGCCAGCACGACATCAAAACAATGTGTTTTGACATGGAGCAGGCCGAAAAAGAAGGACAGTAGGCGGCCTAACACGCGTGTAAGCTCCTGTGGTGTTGCGACACTTGGCTTTGTTTCAATAGCTGATAAAACATAATCTTGTATATATTGCTACGCTTATATCTACAAAATACAAAGTAAAAGAATAACAACAACTCTATTTTTCTGAACTCTATAAATAGACATTCATCTTGCTATATTTTGGACACACTCGATGTTCTCCATTTCTACTACTTTATCTCTTTTTATTCATTTCATTTCAATACTCTTCCAGATTCGTTTTTTGTTAATAATTATTATATAAGGAAAACATTCATACCAAAACCTCTTAAAAAATGCCTAATCGCCAAAATATTCCTCAAAATCATATGGATTATCGCCCACAATCTCAAATAACTACGAATCAAAGTGGTGAAAATTCACAAAATTATTCTCCTCAATATGATGAAATGTACCATGAGTATCCATCTCAAACTGATAACACTTGATTATGAATATAGATTTTTTCAATACAAAGAAAATTGATCTCCAAACCAGGATGTTTATGGTGATGATAACGAAGATGATGATGATGAAGGTTTTTTTTTTGGCAACTTAAATCATTTTCACCTTTACTATCGCTTTTGATTATCAGCAACCACAACACTCACAGTCGCCACCCACTCAATCAGAAATCGAACTCACATTAGAATCCAATGATAATGGTAAGAGAGTTTGGAATCTAGTTGAGGATTAAAACTTTATTTTGCTTTTATGAACACTTATCTTGATAAGGTGACCGGGACAAAACAATAATAGAAAGGCGATGGGGAAAATTTTGGGAAGCTTTCGAGGTAGGGGGGCAAGCCAACCCAACAAAAATTGCTCCAAGAAATGCGGATATGGTGAAAGGTTGCCGGGTGGACTTGCTCCATTAATTTTAAGATAGGGTGCATTTTATGCGGAAGCTCCTGTAAGAAAGAAGAGTGGACAAAACGATTATGATGTTCTTCCACACAAGCTCATTTATTGCATAATAGGAAACATAGTAGGTTCCTTCTCGAACATGCTTGGGTACGATGAAAATATTTCGTAAATGGAGGGCCACAGTAAAAAAAAAAGTCAGTAGAAATTCCTCGTTGTTGTCCCAAAGCTCTATCAGAAGATTTGGATTAACCCGGAAGCGAGAGTAGTGGTAAAAAGGCCAAAATTCATGGAAGGGAGTCAATGCCTGACGCACCTACCAGTGATGGAGGAGGTAAAGTGGCAAAACGATTCTATAGTGTGAGGAAGGCAAAATCCAAGCTCAAGGGGATGGCTAGTGACAAAATTAAGTGTTTCAATTTAGTCACGGAGAGACTTCGGCACCATTTAGAGTCTACAAATGGAGATGTAGAAAGAGAAAGGAAGGGTTGGAGGTCCTTAATAAGGAAAAGGTGGCTCTGAAGAAAAACAAAATGGAAATGGAAATCAGGAGCTTAAACTTCAAAAGTGTTTCAACAATTAGAACAACTCCACACATTGTTTATGAAGGAAAATCGCTTACCATTTGAGGACATGATGGTGCAACAACTAACAGCATGGTTTTAGAACTACAAAACGGTGTGAAATGGTTTATTTTTAAGTTTAGTTTATGCTTCAGTTTAGTTTATTTTTATGTTCAGTTTAAGTTTATATTATGTTTAGTTTATGTTTAAATTTAGAAAAATTGTACATGATGACCTCCAACTTTTAATTTTTCTATATGGTGGCAGGGCAAAAAAAAA
This sequence comes from Beta vulgaris subsp. vulgaris, assembly GCF_026745355.1. Taxonomy (NCBI): domain Eukaryota; kingdom Viridiplantae; phylum Streptophyta; class Magnoliopsida; order Caryophyllales; family Amaranthaceae; genus Beta; species Beta vulgaris. Next base: position 12,560,323 of record NC_079205.1, on the reverse strand, counting down.
ATTTATACAAAGTGACCCCGAACTTAAAATTCTACATAGTGACGTTATTTCGTTAATTGGTGGCTAACCCAAGAAACCTAACTCTTTCTCTCTCCTTTCTTATCCCCTTTCTCTATGTAAACCCCGATCTACACCCGTGTACCACCACACAGACCATCGAACGTACGCTAGTGGACATACCCACTCTGGGCCACCCACTTCGCACCACCCCAAAATTAAACCCTTCTTTGAACCACCTTAATCGTTCCTTAAAGAGTTTGTGATGATACCTCACAGGTTAATGGAAGCATAACCCAGAAATGATTACTTTCAAAAAGTTTAAAGCTCATTATGACACCAACTAATGGAATGATGACTAGAAGTGTTGTTCTTTCTATTCACTCATCTTGCAATGCCTACACACTTGGTGCTATCTGTATAAGCTTATTATCCTAGTAAACGAATGCTCACATACTTGGTATAGTTGTGGAACCTTTGTTTAAGGTATCTATCAACAGAATTGAGGATGTTGACATCTGGATGTGGTGGAGCTTTTGCATGGATCTGCTTCATAATTTCATTCAATCAAAAATTATAAGTTATCGATCACATACTGAGGATAACGGTAAATTACAACCCCGAATAAGTGATATTTTAAGTCATTTATTTGAGAAAGCTACAACAAAGCCTAACTCTGTTAGATGGTTGCATAGGATCGTAATCAGCTCGATTTGCTTGTAAATATGTTACAGATAATCTTCTCTCTCAAGAAGTAGTGGCTACTTTGAACCCTGAAAACAAGAAGCTGATTGTGATGCTGCATTATTAAGAATGTTTCGTTCCTTCTTGAAAGGTGTCCAAATCTCTTTTGCAAGGGTGTTGATTGGAGTTTAAAGAAAAAAAAAGGATGAGGAAGGAGGAAGAAAGAGTTAGCTTGATAGGTTAACCACCAATTAATGAAATAAGGTCACTAAATAGAATTTGTCAAAGTTTGGAGTCACTTTGTATATTTGCTTGCCTGGCCATCGTATAGAAAAAATGAAAGTTGGAGGCTATCATGTACAATTTTCCTTATATTTCAGTTAAGTTTATGTTTCAGTTAAATTTATGTTTAAGTTAAGTTGATGTTTAAGTTAAGTTTAGTTTATGTGTAGTTTATGTTTATTTTATTTTAAGTTATGTTTTCTTTTCATTCCAAGTTTATGAAAAAGTTGTAGTTTTTGTTCAGTTTCATGAACCATTGAATTTGGAATTAAATATTTGAAGTGACATCTCAATGGAGCTTTTTGTATCATTAGCGTGATCCAAACACTACCTGTTTTTTCTGATATTTGAATTGATAACTCATATATGCTTTTTACATTATTATTGTGCTTTTTTCATTATTATTCTATCTTTTGCATTAATTACAAGCATTGCTCTTATGCTATATAGCAATAGCATACTTGTTCACCATTTGCTCAGACCAAAACTACCAAAACTAATCACATAGGCAAATTCGCATAATGAATTCCTACGAAAATTAACTTCAACTCTTCAAGGAAATGGTTATGACGAGGAAACAAGATCATGCCGAGCGAGATGTGATCAAGAAATACATGATTTATTAATTAATGTGTTTCAACCAACTCTTCCAACTATACTATCAACTATGAATCCAACACTAAGGAATAGAATTGCACAAGAAAATGATGAGCACCCTAATCACCGAAGGAAGGGCATAGACGATTGTTCTAATGATTTCTTTGTCAAACCTCTTGTCCGCCTTGCTCTTTTGTTTTGTCGAAGGTTTCGGATGCAATGACATGTCTTTATTTGTATAATGGAGAGTGTGGCTGCAAATGATGATTGGTTCATACAATTAAAAAAAGGGTGTGTGCTGGATCGTTAGGTATATAACGTACTCCTTCAAAAGTATACAGTTGCATTTCAAATACTTTTATATGGGGTAGCAGCAGATGCAGTTGACAACTATGTGTGAATTAGCGAAAGTACAACATGATTAACGCTCATGAAATTCATGAAGATTGTTATCAACCAGTTTTCGAGCGAGCACTTGAGATAGCCAAATCCCGATAATTTAGCAAGGCTTCTTCGTTCCAAGCATGATAGCAATATAGATTACGTGCATTGGGATTGGAAAAATTGTCCTTGGAATGCAAAGCACAATATATAGGAAGAGCTGGTGTTGCTCCTTTTGGTTCTTGAAGCCGTTACAGATCGTGACTTATGCATTTGGCATTCTTTCTCCGGGATACCAGGTTCGTTCAATGACCTGAATGTTCTTAACAATCCCTTGTTTTTCAGAATATTTTAGAAGGTCGAGCACCACCCACGACGGTGTATAGTAACTAATATCACAAGGGTTATTATCATACTAATGGTATATATCTGAAATGTGCAACTTTCGTTCAACCAGTTACATGTCCTCATACTCGCAAGGAAAAAGTAGTTGCTCACCACTAAGAAGGAGTTCAAAAAAGTGTTGAGAGAGCATATGGGATGCTGCAATCTCAATTTGCTATAATTCGGGAACTCCCATGGGTTGAGGAAATCCTTAATGATATTATGTTGTCTTGCATTATCATGCATACCATGATTGTGGAAGATCAACGAGATCCATATGCACACTATGCATATACTACGGATATCGCTACAAGCACGAGTAATATATAATGGCAACCAAATTGGATATTATCATGATCTGATTGTAGATATCAACATTTACATGGTGAAATAGAGACACAATTGAAGATCAGCACATGCATTAATCCTTGAAGCATGATGTGGTTGCCAATATATGGCGGAAGTGGTAATGCTAATTAAGAGCTTCTTATGTATTTTGTTTCTAATCTCGTTAGGAATCGTCGCCCACTCTAGCCAATAATTGAATCAATGCAATTTTAGCATTTTAATTATTAAAATCGCAACTTATGTATTTAATTTAATTTTAAAAAAATTTATGCATGTGAATTACTAAAAGCTAATTAGTTATGGTTAACACCTTCATCACCCAAATCCCCCCGCCACGGCAGCTGCAATGATTCTCTCACATCCTTTGCCACGGCAGTTGCGCAGTTTCTCTCTCTTCCCTCGCCACGGCAGCCAGACGTCGGCACTCCACTTTCTAGACACTGCGCCAAAATCAATTTGTAATTGGCTTCTAATTTCTAAAATCATAAAGCAAAAATGTTTGTTAATCTTAGAAACCAACTGCTCAAAGCATACGATAATTGCAAGTCATTCACTATGGCAGATGGTAAGATTAATGCGTGCTTCTCCCCTTTTGTTTCCCTCTCCTCTCTCACTTGCTCACTGATTTACTTAGGGTGGATTGAACAAGGGATGACGGCAAAATTCCTCAAAAACTCACGCCAATAATGGAAGATAAAATCGTTTTCAGAATGACAACTCTATTCATTTATTCCAAGCCCAGTTAATTATTCATGATGATTAATTGTATTTTTATAGTCCATTTTCAAAAAGTCTAATTAATTATTCTTGATAGTTACTTCTATTTTCTAAGTTCAAAGATATTATTAAGTATAAAAAGAATCTTTTGAAGATTCGATAAAAAATAAAACTCTGTCCAATAGACGGATTGCTTCGCACACTCCAATGCGTCTGGCACACTAACATTGCAAACACAACATCGAGACAATTAATAAAACCCAAACGTGCAAAAAATAATACGTGTCGCGTAATGCTAATTTTATCCAATTATCTTTATTTTACCTATTATCACATCCCATTTCATTCGATTTTGAGACAAGCTTTCCTACGCCCTGCTATTATGAAGTACCTCTTAAAAAAATCTCTCTACGACGTTTAATTTCAAATATATTCATCTACATATTTAAACACTTTTAATTTTCATTTATGTTTCATTCAAACTTTAAGACTGCTCCTCCTACAGACTGGTATTCAAGACAAAAGCGAGAAAGATATAATTCCTAGGGTTAATTCCAAATTATTTCTTATTACACTTATAATCTACTTTTCATGATGTAGATCCTCAAAGATTTCATGTTTATTTGTATACTCTAACTTCTAATCTTTCTATCATATATTTTTTCTATGCATATCATATCCATGCTTAGTTGTTCTTATTACTCTCATCTTTTTCACATGTTCATTATTGCTAATTAGAAGACCTAAATAAATGTTCTAACTTATAATTAGATAATATGGATAATTGAATAGGCCCTTGAGAAACTTTTTCTCCAAGTTTCTCTTGGTGCATGAGTTCTTCATGTGCCACCATCACCATTGCAAGAAAGTCTGGTGGAAATTCTCAGGGGATAAATCATGGTAAGGCGAAGGAGAACCCTAGAGTTCCTACAATAGAGTCTCAAGCTCTATGTATGAAATCAATGAAAGAGATATTAGGTGTTGAGGCGTTGGATTTTGGATTAATGAAACCTCTATCGCCTGAAAGTTCAATCCAAGATCTCAAAAAGCAATATGAAATCAGGCATACATCTTATAAAAAGGATTCAATCCATTCATACGAGTTAGAAAATCATCGAGTAAGCTCAACAACTGTTCAAGGTAATGCATCAACTAGAATTAATTCTCATATTCCTATATTGCAACAATTTGATGATGTAATAGATGTGGAAGGTGAAAGATAGAATTAATGGTGAGAAACAAAATTTGAATGAAATTAATTATCATGATCTGGCACAAAATTAGAATGTGAAACTTGTTCACATTGATTTAGAGGACATACAAGAAGATATCGATTACTGGAATTCTTCTCTGCTATATTATATTGTTGGATCAAACCCTCTGATCCAGGTTATGGAAGGATGTCTACGTAGAGTTTGGAAGAATCATAATATGGATAAGATAGCATTGGTTAAGAAAGGAATGTTTATTGTGAGGTTCAAGGCCATAGAATACATGGGATCATGTTTTAAATGGACATTCCTTCTATAATAGAAAGCCTTTGATTACAAAGCCATGGCATGCTGATATGGGTTTTGAGAAAGATGCTCTTAAAGCTATACCAATTTGGATACGATTGAAGTTACATTGGGAGGTGAGAAGTCTTTGCATAAGATTGTAGCTCTAATTGGGGATCCAATCAAGAGGGGTGAAGTTACTAGAAACCAAGAGAAATTACAATATGCTCGTATTTTAGTTGAGGTGGGGATGGATAAAGACCTTCTGGATTATGTGCAATTCTGAAATGAGAATGGTGATTTAATTAAGGTTCCTATAACTTTTGAATGGAAACCTACTGTTTGTCGGAATTACAAACAAGTGGGTCATTCTACTCAAGAATGTAAGATCAAGAAGATGAAGCAGATTTGGGTTCCAAAGAAGAAGAATGAGGAGGCTACAGTCGAGACATCAGAGACTGGAAAAGAAATACAACTTGTGAATATAAGAACACAGAGGTAGATCAGGAAGGGTTTCAGAGAGCACTGAAACCAATCAAAGTCAGGAATTCAAGAGTATCCAAATTAATGTTCAAAATTACTTCTAAGAATTGAATAAACAAGAGGAAAGATCTTTTGAAGAGATAACACTGGAGAAGAAAATGAATGTTAAAGATGAGATGACAGGAAAACATCGGGGGGGGGGGGGGGGAGAACCACCTACTAATAATGGATAAAGTTCTGGTTTGGAATGTAAAGGGTATGAACAACATCAAAAAGCAAAATGATGTGAGTGTTATTTCCCTAGGAACACTACAAGAGGGGGGGGTGAATTGTAGGTGTAGAAATAAACGTAACTTTTTGCGGAAATTAAAACTTAAACGAATAAACAAGCTAAAGGAACACAAGGGATTTTTACGAGGAAAAACTTCTTGGGCCCAACAAGAAGAAACAACCTCGACCACTAGGGATTTTAAACTCAACACTTTCACTAATTAGGCCAAACAACTTGTTACAACCTAATTCTAACTCGAGCCACACCTTGAGTTCCTAAACTCAAGTTCCTGAACCACTGTTCCCTTAACAGCAGTTCCTCTCAACTTCACTCGAAGTTTTCTCACACATACAAGCTTCACTCAAAGCCTTCTCTTACAGAACTTCACTCAAAGTTCCCTTACCCCAAAAACCAAAATACAATTGATCGAAATAAGCTTAGTGGAATTAGAGTAAGAAGGCAAAGAACAAATGGCTATTATGAGAGAATGAAGGCACTGACACTTAATAAGTTAAACTCACTTAATTACTTAGTCAGACACATTTGGAACTTATCTAGACTTCTATATTTATAGTGTAATCATGAAGAACGTGGGATTAATGTAGAGTACAGTTTAATCCATTACCCATGATGTTCCTTCCCCTAAGGAACACGTTTACATCATGTCCCATGATCCCATGAACTATAAATGAACGTGGATATCTAGCCATTACTCCTAATAATAGGAGTTCCTTGAGCTTATCCGAAAATCAGTTTTATAAAACCTTTTTATCTTTAAACTGAATTTTAATCTTTAAGAAAATAATATCTTTTAAAAAATCTTTCTAACAACCGGATATTTATTTTCTTATTTTCCGAAAAAAATCTTTTCTAAACAGATTTTCTTTTTAAAACTGATTTTATCATTTGAAATTAGAATAACTAATTTCCTATAATTAGGCATGACTTACTCCATTATTTTAACCGTTATATGTCACGCCTAAGTCTAGTTCCTTTTATTACAGTTCCTTTAACATATTCTAAGTGCCACTTAGTTTGTTCCTTACAAAGGAACAAACTCTCATTCTCAAATACTGCCACAGTTCCTTACCATTCTTTCTTTGTTCCTTTACATTGGAACTAGAAAATAAAACGCCTAGCTTCTATTTTTCTTGATCCAATGCTTGCTCCAGTATCAACATAGAAACTTCTTTACTTAGCCTTTGAAATCCTCTCTTGACTTCTTCATTGACTTCGTATTCTCCCTTCCTTGCATTGATACCTTAAACACCATACACTTAAATAATTCATTAGTTCACTACTTAGTTTGTTCCTTTGTTTCTTTGTCATTATCAAAACTAGGGTTCAACAATTTCCCCCTTTTTGATGATGACAACAAAGGTACAAACTAAGGAAAATAACAAATAATATAAGTGAATGAAAGAAAAACATAAAGAAGAAAATGAAAAATAAAACACAATTATGAGTAACTGAATTTTGATTTTTCATTTACCTTAACCTATTTTTGATTTTTCATTTACCTTATCCAATTTTTAATTTTTTTTCAATTTTCAGTTTTTCAAGTTTATGTACAGTTTGTTCCTTAAATCATTTTTCCCCTTTGTCATCCTCAAAAAGAATAAACTCTGCATGAATTGATGAATTGATTTAACACCTTAAGACCAATATCAAGCACCATTAGTGGTTAAGTTAGAAAATCAAAGAGTAAACTTGCTCAAACATCAATCACATAATACTAGCCATTCCAAGGAAGAAATTATGCAAAGCATTTGAAACAATAGACATATAGCAAAAGTCATTGATTATATAGCACTTGTTCCATAACAAAACAAAGAAAAAAAAGAAAAAGGAAAAACAAAAGTTGTGTTCCTTGAATAAAGAAACAGGAACAACAAAAAAAAAAAAACTAAGAAAGGGAAGGGGAATGGTGTTCCTCTACAACTTCTTCTTCAACCACATCCTCCAATTTTTCATCACCACCCCATGAGTTAGTCAACCTGTTCCTTCAGCTCCTCCAAGGACGAGCCATAGAGTCCATCTTCTTTTGCTGCGCAACCAGTATCACTCAATTCTTCATAAGACTTACATAGTATCAGTTTTGGCATCCAAAGTCCAATGAAGATGATTGTAAAATTTTATCATATGTTTGCAGGAAGCAACTTCATTAACCCAGTTAGATCATCCGGATTTCCTGTTCCTTACCCTTGGAACTGAGGCAGATGGGGATTTGTGAAGGAACTGGAGGGTTTAGTGGAAGGCTCATCTGTTCCGGAATGGAAACAGAAGGTGAAGGGTGATAAATGGGAGGAAGAAATGGTGGTGTGGGTGGAAGAGTTGTGGAGGTGGAAGCAAAAGGATTTGGCCTTTTATTTCATCCTTCAACTGCTCAAAACTGAAGGAACAGAGAAGGAGAAGGTGAAATGGAGGGATTTTGTGAAAGGAACAGAGAGTTTGGAGATGGTGGTGGAGAGTTCCTTGAGAGTGAGGGTACCTGTTCCTCATTATCCGAAAGGACTAAAGGAGAGTCCTCTGTTGGAAGGAACAGGAAACTGGAGCAATTTTTCGACGAGTGCTCTTTCTCACTCTCAGGAACAGAGGGTTTAGGCTTATGGCAATGTGTTTGCGCCTCTTAGGTTTGGTTCCTCCGGTTAGGAACAGGGTTATCCAAGATTACATCATTATCTTCTTCTAATCAGTTAGGCAGTTTTCTTTTTCCTGAGGAACTGGAGCATCTTCCTTGAATGAGAACACCTTCTTGGACAGACAACCAAGTCCATTTAGAGGTCTTCTCATTCAAGATGTTCCCTTGTTTGACTCCTATGTGGTCCAACCGTAAGTCTTACTTCAAAGTGATGAAGTAAAGAAGTTATCAAGGCACCGTACCAATACACAAGTTTTCAATACAGTGGTTAAGATGTTGAATGAAGAGGGAAGGGAATTGATTTGTATGTGTGGTCAAGCAAAACATGTAACACATATCCAAGAGACCCACTTCATTCCTCTTTTCAGTTCGAGGAATGAGTGCTCTCCAAACCAAGTTAAAAGTACTTTGTGAAGGGGAGAGAGTAGGTTATGGTTAAGTTTGTTTTGGCCAGCTGTTCCTCCAAAATATTCTAAATTTTGTCTTGAGGAAAATTCGGAAAGAAACAGTTCCTTTCCTTTAAAATACAAATCAGTTCCTTTGCAAGGAACTTCCCATACTTTGCTTAAAGTTGCTTGATTAAACCTTATTTTCTTCCTCTAACTCAGTTGTGCAAGTTCCATTAGTATTAACAAAATTTGCACAAAATCATCCATAGCTAGAGGAACAAGAGCATTATTAAAGGCGAATTCAAACAAGAATTCCATGCCTTGTTCCTTTAGAATGGAGGTTAATTCTGAAATTCAATTTTATTGCCCATTCTAAATCGACGCAAAAACCCAAACATACCTAGATTCACTTCGTTCGACCCTTTTCTTGGAAGACGAAGAAACAGTTCCTTTGGAAGGAACAGGTGATTTCTTCTTCTTCCCCCTGAGATTGTTCCGGGGTTTCTTCTTCTCATCTCTTCCCCAATTAATTTCTTCTCCATCTCCTTCTAGGAGATTCTAATTGTGTTCCTCTATGGGGTTTTCTTGAATTATGTCGGTTTCAAGGGTTTTGTTGGAGATGAAGATTTCCATTTTTGAAGTGTGTGTGTTTTGTGTTGGAAAAGGAGAGTTTCTTGAAGTTTTTGCCATGATTTGAAGGTTTGGAGGTTTTTATGGAGTATCAAGAGGTGTGATGAGGTTTCGGATTGGTGAAGATGAAGTTTAGAGGAACACGGTTTCTTAGATGAATTAAAGAGGAAGTTTTGCATGTAATAGTAATTATGACACGCGGGAAAAAAATAAAGCAAATAAAAATAAAAAAAATAAAAAGAAAAGAATAATAAGAACCAAGATTTAATTAAACTGGTTCCCCTTATTTTTGGGATTTTTCGGATTTTTCGGATTTTTATGAATTTTAATTTTTGAAAGAAAATAAATGCTAAGGAACTTGTGCTATAGGAACAACTAATGCTACATATCAATTCCTTCATATATGCATGTTTCTTGACCTTAGGAACAGTAAGGGGAGTATTATGTGACATTTGTGAGTTGTTTAATTTCTTTGACTTCATGTTTATGTTTTGCAACATTCCAATTTGCAATGGTCTTAGGCAATTAAACACAATTATTTTTAGCACACAAAGTCACTCAAATTGATTCAAACATGGGGGAATTGACATAGGAACAATCACTTAATTTTTATTAACCTAACTCAAGCCTTAATTTTTCATATCTATCTCTTTGCAAAGGCTTAGTTAGGATATCAGCAATCTGATAATCAGTTTGACAAAACTCAAGTTTAATCAAACCTTTTTCAACATTTTCTCTTAAAAAGTGATGTCTAATATGTATATGCTTTACTCTAGAATGATGCACTGGATCTTTAGATATACTTATAGCACTTGTATTGTCACAATAAATAGGAACACATTCAAAGTTTATTCCATAGTCACTAAGTTGTTGTTTTATCCAAAGCATTTGAGAGCAACATGCAAGCAGCTACATATTCTGCTTCAGCAGTGGATAAAGCAACTGTGTTTTGTTTCTTGGTACTCCAAGAAACTAAACTATGACCAAGGAATTGTGCCATACCTGAGGTGCTTTTCCTATTTACAAGATCTCCAGCATAATCTGCATCTGCATATCCTTTTAGTTCGAATGTATCACTTCTTGGATAGTAGAGTCCAAGATCATCTGTTCCTTTAAGATATCTAAGAATTCTCTTCACAGCAGTGAGGTGAGACTCCTTTGGATTTGCTTGAAATCTAGCACACAAACCAACACTGAAAGCTATGTCTGGACGACTAGCAGTTAGATAAAAAGTGAACCAATCATTCCTCTATATTTTGTTTGATCAACACTTGTTCCTATGGAGTCTTCATCTAATCTAGTTGAAGTTCCCATAGGAGTGTGATTTATCTTTGAATTTTCGAGGCCATATTTCTTTAATAGTTCCTTTATGTATTTTTGTTGGTGAACAATTATACCTTTTTCAGTTTGTTTGATTTGTAGTCCAAGAAAGAAATTTAACTCACCCATCATACTCATTTCAAATTCATTGCTCATGAGACTTGAGAATTCTTTGCACAATGTTTCATTAGTAGCTCCGAATATGATATCAACATATATTTGAACAAGCAAAATATCAGTTCCTTTAGATTTTAGGAACAAGGTTTTATCAACCTTTCCTCTTTTAAATTGTTTTCTAAAAGGAACTTGATAATCTCTCATACCATGATCTAGGTGCTTGTTTTAACCCATAAAGAGCTTTATCAAGCTTGTAGACATGATTTGGGAGATTATTATTTTCAAACCAGGGGGTTGTTCAACATATACATCTTCGTTTAGATAGCCATTTAAAAATGCACACTTAACATCCATTTGATATAATTTAAATCCCATGTAAGCAGCAAATGCAATTAAATTCTAATGGCTTCTAATCTAGCTACAGGAGCAAAGGTTTCTTCATAATCAATTCCTTCTTGTTGGTTATAACCTTTTACTACAAGTCTAGCTTTGTTTCTTACAATGGTTCCATATTCATCTAGTTTGTTTCTAAACACCCATTTTAAGCCAATTACTTTTTGTTGTTTAGATGAAGGAACTAGATGCCATACCTTGTTTCTTTCAAACTCATTTAATTCAGCTTGCATTGCATAATCCAATCAGAGTCAGTTAAGGCTTCTTCATGATTTCTTGGTTCCATCATTGATAGGAACGCATGAAATGCACAAAAGTTCCTTAACTGAGATCTAGTTTGCGTACCTTTGGATATGTCGCTGATTATGAGTTCCACAGGATGTGACTTTTGTAATCTCCAAGGTTTTGGTTGAAACTCTCTTATAGGAACATGTTGTTCCTCATGAGTTCCTTGAGTGGTTGGAACTCTGCTCAGTTGTTCCTCTGTTAGCCTCGGTGGACTCAGTTCCTTCATTTGAGGAACAGGACATCTTCTCCTCCTTGAGGAACAGGAACATCATTGATTCATTATTTTCAATTCCTCGTTCCTTTCCTCTTTCACTTCTTCTTCTTCTTGTGAATCTGGTTCCTTGTACTGGTTGTGCTAACCCTATCTCATAGTCATCAACCTGTATGCTTGGATTATGTTTGTCAGATTCATCAAAGATTACATGAATGCTTTCTTCAACACACATAGTTCTCTTGTTATATACTCTATAAGCTTTACTATGTGAGGAGTATCCTAAAAATGTTGCTTCATCACTCCTTGCATCAAATTTTCCAAGATTATCTTTTCCATTATTATGCACATAACATTTGCATCCAAATGTTCTAAAATAGGTGATATTTGGTTTCTTTCCAAATAAAGTTCATAAGGAGTTTTATTAATGATAGGTCTCATCATGGCACGATTAATTATGTGACAAGCAGTATTAACAGCTTCAGCCCAAAAGTTCCTTGGAAGTTCACTAGCAATTAACATGGTTCTAGACATTTCCTCCAAAGTTCTATTTTTCCTTTCTACAACACCATTTTGTTGTGGTGTTCTAGGGGCAGAAAAATTATGATCTAGGCCATTATCTCTGCTTAGGTCATCAAATTTATAATTTTCGAATTCCTTGCCATGATCTGATCTAATGTGCATTATTTTATGTCCACTTAGGTTTTGAACTCTTTTAGCAAAGACAAGGAACTCATCATAAGTTTCATCTTTACTAGGAGAAAAATAACCCAAGTGTACCTAGAGTAGTCATCTACAATCACAAGTACATACCTCTTTCCACTTCTGCTTTGAATTCTCATGGGTCCACATAAGTCCATATGAATTAATCTAATGGTTTAGTGGTACTTACAATCGTTTTAGATTTGAAAGAGGATCTTACTTGTTTACCTCGTGCACATGCATCACAAACTTGATCAATATGAAATTTTATGGATGGTAATCCTAAAACAAGGTCTTTTGATCTAAGTTTCTCAAGTAATGAAAAGCTAGCATGTCCTAGACGCTTGTGCCATAGAAGTGAATCATCTTCAATAACACTAAGACAAGTTAAATTGATTTGAGGAACAAGGTCTAGATCCACAATGTATGTGTTCCCTTTCCTTGTTCCTTCCAAATAACCTTCTTAGTTTTAATGTTGATGATTAAGCATTTTTCTTTATCAAATTTTACAGTATTTCCTTTGTCACAGAATTGAGAAATGCTTAATAGATTATGTTTTAGACCTTCAACTAAAAATACATTTTCAATGGAGTGTAATGGTGACTTACCGACCTTACCCATAGCAACAATGTTACCTTTCTTATTATCACCAAATGTTACACTGCCACCTTCATAGGTTGTGAGTGAGAGAAACTTCGTTTTGTCTCCTGTCATGTGCTTGGAACAACCACTATCGAGATACCAAGTGTTGTTCCCCTCACTCCAACCTGCAAAAATCAACTAGTTGTTAGTTGAAGGAACCCCATCTTTCGTGGTGTTCCTGTTCTTGACTAGGATTTGTTTTGACAACCCATTTTTTCTTACTTATTGTCACATTTTTCCCAATCATCTCAGATTTTAGTTGACATTGATTTATGTAATGACCTACCTTGCCACAATACATACAGAACTTATCACTAGGTAGATCAACATATTTCTTTGTCTTGTTCCTTTTCTTGTAGTTTTCAAAACCAAGACCTTCCTTCTCTTTGGTCTGTGGTTTCTCAATCCACTTAGGAACTTTCATGATTTTGCCTCTGTTCCTTGCGACAACCAGTTCCTTTTTAAGATTACAGATCTGTTCCTTTAAAATATTTTTCTCTTTATTTATTTTTTAATCTCAGATCTGTATCCTTTCAAAGGGGTTGATCTTATATCAAAGGAACTCAGAACAGGGACAAATTCCTTCAAGTGTGAAATCTCTAAATTAATTAGATAATTTTCATTTTTCAAACTCTCATAACATTCTTTGATTTTTAAGTTTTTATCAAAAAATCAAAAATCTGTTTCGAATCTGTTCTCATTTTCTTAAGCCATTCTATGTGTTCCTTGCAAACCTTTAAGGCTTGTTCCGTTTGTTCACGTTTTTCACGTTCATCTCTACATTCAAGAATTGCATCATAAAGAAGATCATATATTTCAGTCCTAGTTTTACCATCTAGTTCTGACTCAAGTCCATGTTGACTTACCTCAATTTTTCTTCATCTTCTTTTTCGTCAGTGTTTTCCATGAGGCAAAGGTTTGCTGTTTCTTCAGTTGGTTGTTCCTCTTCTTCTTCCGTCTCTGAATCTCCCCAAGCAGCTATCATAGCTTTGCGCACATTTGCCTTAGAGAAAGGTGCTTTTGATTCTTTGTTCCTTTCAGCAAAGCGTTCCTTGTTCCTTTCTTTGGTTTTGTCATTTTCCCAAAGAGGACATTCTTGATGAAGTGATCTGTACTTCCACATTTATGACAAGCAGCTTTGTTAGAAAATTTCTTAGTTTTACCTTTGAAGTTTCCATTCTTCATGTTCCTGTACATCTTTCGAAATTTTCGAACCATGAGGGTTTCTTCTTCTTCTTCTGAGTCTGAGTCATCTTCATCATCTGCTTTGAGAGCAATTGATTTTGATTTGGAGCTTTCACCATATTCAGTATCAAGGTGAAGCTCATGAGTCATAAGTGACCCTGCCAGCTGTTCTAAGTTAAACTTAGTGAAGTCTTTTGTTTCTTGAAGAGCAGTGACTTTAGCCATCCATCTGTCCTTAGGGAGACTCCTAAGAACCTTTCGAACCTGTTCCTCAGATGAAATAAACTTTCCAAGAGAAGCCAACTCATTATAATGTTAAAAAACGAGTAAACATGTCTCGGATGCTTTCCTTAGATTTCATGCAGAACAATTCATATTGATTCATAAGTAAATCAATTTTCGATCTTTTAACTTCATTAGTTCCTTCGTGGGTTACTTCTAGTAAATCCCATATTTGCTTTGCGGATTTGCATCCCATGATCCTATTATGTTCATGGGGTCCAAGTCCACAAGCAACAGTTTAATAGCCATGGCATTTACTTCCATTTTTTCAAAATCAGATTTGTCATAATCAGAGAGGGGTTTTAGAGTTACCTCATTTTTGTCATTTGTAGTTGTGACTTCGAAATCACCAACTTCAATGACTCTCCATACCTGATAGTTTTCAGCTTTGATGAATATCTCCATGCGGTTCTTCCAATAGTTGTAGTACTTCCCATTGAACATAGGAGGCCTTTGAGTGGAATAACCTTCTTCAAGTTTCTCGGTGGTATTCATTGTTCCTTGGATCTTTTTCTCAATAGGGTTTCCTATCTTACGTGATTCCCTAGGAACACTACAAGAGGGGGGTGAATTGTAGGTGTAGAAATAAACGTAACTTTTTGCGGAAATTAAAACTTAAACGAATAAACAAGCTAGAGGAACACAAGGGATTTTTACGAGGAAAAACTTCTTGGGCCCAACAAGAAGAAAAAACCTCGACCACTAGGGATTTTAAACTCAACACTTTCACTAATTAGGCCAAACAACTTTGTTACAACCTAATTCTAACTCGAGCCACACCTTGAGTTCCTAAACTCAAGTTCCTGAGCCACTGTTCCCTTAACAGCAGTTCCTCTCAACTTCACTCGAAGTTTTCTCACACATACAAGCTTCACTCAAAGCTCTTTCTTACAGAACTTCACTCAAAGTTCCCTTACCCCAAAAACCAAAATACAATTGATCGAAATAAGCTTAGTGGAATTAGAGTAAGAAGGCAAAGAACAAATGGCTATTATGAGAGAATGAAGGCACTGACACTTAATTAGTTAAACTCACTTAATTACTTAGTCAGACACATTTGGAACTTATCTAGACTTCTATATTTATAGAGTTAATCATGAAGAACGTGGGATTAAAACTGAGTACATGTTTAGTCCATTAACCCATGATGTTCCTTCCCCTAAGGAACACGTTTCACCATGTCCCATGATCCCATGAACTATAAATGAACGTGGAATATTTAGCCATTACTCCTAAGTAATAGGAGTTCCTTGAGCTTTATCAGAAATCAGTTTTATAAAAACATTTTTATCTTTAAAACTGAATTTTTAATCTTTAAGAAAATAATATCTTTTAAACAAATTCTTTCTAAAACCGGATATTTATTTAATTTTTTTCCGAATAACAAAATCTTTTTCTTAAATAGATTTTCTTTTTAAAACTGATTTTATCATTTGAAATTAGATATAACTAATTTCCTATAATTTAGGCATGACTTACTCAAATATAATTTTAACCGTTATATTGTTGCACGCCTAAGTCTAGTTCCTTTTATTAACTAAGTTCCTTTTAACATATTCGTTTAGTGCCACTTAGTTTGTTCTTTACAAAAGGAACAAACTCTCATTCTCAAATAAACTGGCACTATTCCTTACCATTCTTTCTTTGTTCCTTTACATTGGAACTAGAAAATAAAACGCCTAGCTTCTATTCTTCTTGATCCAATGCTTGCTCCAGTATCAACTTAGAAACTTCTTTACTTAGCCTTTGAAAGCCTCTCTTGACTTCTTCCTTGACTTCGTATTCTCCCACTTCCTTTCATTGATACCTTAAACACCATACACTTAAATAACTCATTAGTTCACTACTTAGTTTGCATCTTTGTTTCTTTGTCATCATCAAAACTAGGGTTCAACAGTGAGGAATTACATTGCTATGACTGTTATACGTGTTATAGGCCTCTTAGAAACAAAGGTAAAGGATCAGAATCTTGGGAGCCTTTATGAGAGAATTCTCAGTGGATGGTGTTTCACTTTAAACTCTAGCAAGGTGGATGGAGGTAGAATTGTATTAGCATGGAAGCTTGGTAGTTTTCATGCTAATATATGTTATTTCACTAGTCAATTGATTCCTTGCTTTTTGCAACTTATGAATGATTTATAGCACTTTCATCTATGCTTTTAATGAAAGAGCTAAAGAGTTATAGGATGATTTGATGAAGCTTAACATTCTTGATCCATGGATGTTATATGGGGATGTCAACTGTGTGATGAGCACCGAGGAGAGATTAGGTGCTCTTATTAAAGAGGTGGAAATGAAGTGCATCACATGTTGTGGAATGCAGGATATTAAAAGTAGTTCAGGCAACTTTTATACTAGGAACAATAAATAGCAAGGAAGTAGCAAAGTTTTTTTCAAAGGTGGATAGATTAATGGCAAATCAGGCTTGGCTAGATAGATATACTTTTGCTGAGGTGTCTTTTCAGAATGAAGGTGAGTTTGATCAGTATCCTAAACTATTGACAATTTATCCAGAGGATAATGGTGGTAAAAAACCATTTAAATATTTCACCATGTGGAGAACATCTTCATAATTTGAAGAGATTGTTGAGGAGCTTGGAGTTAGAATATTTCAGGTATCAAGATGTACCAGATTATGAAGAAGTTAAAAAGGGCGAAAACAGGTTTAAAGGCTTTGAATAAAGAAGTTTTTTTTAGAAATACAAGTTGTTGACCTTTTGGCTTATCACAAGATAATTACTGCACAAATGTTAATGCATGAAAATATTGCTAATATACAATATGCAGAGTAAGAGTTGGAAGCTTTCAAAGAATATCATACAAAACATCAAGCATGTGTGGAGTTTTTAGCTCAAAAGGCCAAGGAAAGCTGGAATAAAAATGATGTACTTCCTTCGTTTTTGTTTTAAATGCAACAAAGAGGTATCTTTTGTGAGATATAAAATACTCATTTGTTGCATTTAAAATGAAACGGAAGAAGTGGTATACATCATTGTTCCATCAAAGTATCAAGAGGTTACAAAATCAAGTTTATAGCATTTATGATAATTAGGGTGAATGGCATGGCACTCCTAATTCAGTAACAAATGCTTTTCTAGATTACCATGAGAAGCTTTTTAATGGAGGTGTTATAGCAAGAAAGAGTGTATATAACAACCTCATAATAGTAGGTCTTATCATGACTGATGATCATATATACTGAATAAACCATATACAACAAGTGAATTGCAAAAGGCTTTATATTCTTTTTCTAGGTGCAAAGGAACAAATGGTTTTGGTACTTTTTTCTACAGGGATGCCTGGGCAATAATTGGTGATGATGTAATAGAAGCAGTCCTAGATGTATTGCAAGGTGGTAGACTATTAAAGGAGGTAAACACTACTGTTATCACTTTAATAACTAAAACTAAATGTCCTAAAAATGTTATAGAGTACAGGCCAATATCATGTTGTAATACTTTATATAAGTGTATTACTAAATAGTCAAGGGTAGGGGTGTTAATGAGCCAGGGTGGCTCGCAAACTATTCGAGTTTGGCTCAGTCAAAATTCGGTCAAAGCTCGGCTCGAGCGGGCTCGATTCGAGTTCGAGATCGGCTCGAGAACTTAACGAGCCGAGCCCGAGCTACCTTAAGTTCGACTCGAAAGCTCGCAAACAGGCTCGATAATTTTTTTAATTACTAAAAATATTTCATTAATATTTAATATAAGATAAAAAGTTAATTAATAACTATGGTTAAAAACAACCATGTTAATAATCATATCTCTGTTTAATGCCAACCAAAGATGTCGTGGCCTAATAGTGTTTATTTGATTGGAATAACTTGAAGAAAAATTAAAATTTTCAACACTTCAAAAAGGTAAAGTTAATACTAGTATTAAAAAATTGTGTAAAAATGGAAAAAAAACACACACACACAAATTAACAATTCTTCATCTTCAATGATCTGATTTTAGTACCAATACTCTTGAGTCTTGAGCCTTCAAACCTTCTGCAAAATCTCAGCAACATTTCCCACACTACTATATTCAATCATACATTCATCCACCGTTAAATTCACAAGAAATCGAATGAAACTGTAGGAGCAAACTTGGCGCCTTTCAATTAAAATAGCTGGTGAGCCAAAGAACAAGAATAACTCTCTCCAATAATTTTGCATTTTGCAATCTGCAAATATACTCTGAGTTCAAACGCTAAAATCACTACAATATCACAACAGCAAAAGTAAGAGAGGAGAGAGAGAAAATAATGCTGAGAGCACCAACTTCGAAGAAACCAAGACCCGATTCCCCAGCCGCCTTGTTATCTACGAGATCCTCCGTCGTTGTCGTTGCTACAATAGTAGAGTTGCGGCAACATTAGGAACGTCGGCGGTGCGACAGTGCACCGGCGACAGTGCACGTTATCTATGTGTGGCAGCTCGTCGGCGCAACCCAGTTGAGGACAGAGAAAGTACAAAGAGTGATATGAGATGGTGGGGAAGAAACTAGGAAAACTTAGGCGTCCCACATCGCTAAATAACACGCGGGGTGGGAGTCAAAATCTCTATAAAGGAAATGTTTGACATCTTCACACTTCACGGCGGGCTTACTTATTGTTTGGCCTTGCAAATTAATAAGTTGGGATACTAGGCCTTTGAAATCTTAAATGTTTGGGCCTCAACTGTCAGATCTCGAGCTTTTTGAGCCTGACGAGCTCGAGCCGAGCTGTAAATTTTATACTCGAGCTCGAGCCGGGCCTAATCTTTTGAAGCTCGACGAGCTTCGAACTCGAGCCGAGCCTGGTGAAAAAAGTTTTCGAGTCGAGCCGAGCCTAGTTAAGTTCGGTCTCGGTTCGGCTCGTTAACACCCCTAGTCAAGGGGGTTGAGGCAGGGAAATCCAATCTCTTCCTCCCCCTTCCTTTTTGTTCTTTGTATGGAATATTTGTCAAAAATATTGACAAAACTTGGTTAGTCGGATCAGTTTCAATATCATCCTAGATTCAAAGAAGTTGATCTCGTACATATGTGTTTTGTGTTGGGGCCGCCGCGCACGTTCACACACCCACTAGTATGATATTGTCCGCTTTGATTGTTGGGAGTGTGCATCCCAAGTCCCACATGGAAGAAATAAGGAGGGGGAGAGCTCCTTATTAATGAGATGTTCACCACACTAGTATGAGGCCTTTTGAGTTATGCCCAAAAACAAATCCGTGCGGGCTTGGCCAGGCTCAAAGCGGACAATATCATACTAGTGGGTGTGTGAACGTGCGCGGCGGCCCCAACAAGTGGTATCAGAGCCAGGTTGTCGGGTGAGCCGGTCGATGGGGCTCGACCTATGAAGGGGTGGTTGTCGCTCCATGGTGGAGCATGTGGGAGTCCTTGTGCGCCCTCGCGATTGGAAACCTGATGTATACCTTGTGTTTAAAGTCCTCTTGACTTGGGGGTGGTCAAGCGGCGTGTTCCGTGGTGCGGGTTGCGGCGGTACAAGAGATCAGGATGTATTGTGCGAGGGGAGACCAGCGGTTTGTGGTCCTTGGTCTGAGGGGAGGATTGTTGGGAGTATGCATCCCAACATTTTGCTGATGATTTGATGTTGAAAGTGTTTTTTTGATACAACTGGTCTGAAAGCCAATGTGGAAAAATCAAAAATTTATACTTGTGGAATGAGTGATAGATAAAGTAGAAGAGTTGTGGAGTTATCTGGGTTTAATTAGTAATCATTGTCATTTAAGTACCCGGGTGTGCCAATCTGTGTTAATAACATAAGAACAATTTAATGTGAAATTCTTGTTGAAAAATTGTAGCTAGAATTAGAGAATGGAGTTCTAGAAATTGATCATATACTGATAGGGTGAAATTAATAAACTTTGTGCTTCTCAGTTTACATATGTATTGGGCACAAGTTTTTATTTTGCCAAAGAAAGTGCTTAATCAAATCACAAAAAGGTGCAGAGCTTTTTTGTAAAGTGGCCAAAATTTCACACATAAACCTATATTTTTAGCTTGGGAGAGAATCTGCACTCCTAAAGGCAGTGGGAGGACTTGGGTTTAGAGAAGTTATATCATGGAATATAATAGGGGAATTATATATGGGTCATTTCCACAAAGAAGGATAATGTATGGCTATGATGGCCGAATGAAGTGTACATCAAGGATGCAGACTGATATTGTAAGAAGTTATGTCAAGTGGAGTTCAAGAGCATGACTCATTATTTTGTGAAAGTAGTATATGATAAATTGATTGGAGAGTAAGTTAGTGTAACTTGGGATACAATGGTCTGGACTAAGCTAAATCTTCCAAAACATAGGTTCATTCTTTTGCAGGAAAAACTTCAGAATACAACCAGGCTTGCTCAAATTGGGATAAGCAAAACTCTTATATCTGTTATCCGTTGCTAGCGGGAATGAAGATCATCAGCATTTATCCTTCAAGTGTGATATGAATGTTGTTTGTTTAGCTTATATTAAAAGGTGGGTAGAATGCCATGTTGTTACCGATGATTTACAATAACTCATCATGTGGTTTCAACTTTCAAGGAGGTCAAAATTTCATAAGTAAGTTATGCTAGCGGGGATAGCGTATCTAGTATATTTGATAGGGCAAAGTAGGAACAAAGTATAATGCACCAGTGTGTTCCTAGAATTAGAAGAATTTGTCATCAAGTTAAAATTATTGTTAAGGCTAGAATTTGTTTAGTATTGCCTCAAAAAATATTTAGAAGAGATATGAGCTGGTTTGATAGCCCATAAGTAGGAAACTGTATTCTTGTAGCTAGTTAACTTGGTCTAATCTTTGGGTGAAGGGGTCCAACCTAGTTAGTTCCATTCCCTTTTGATTACTTTGGTTGTAAATTGAGTTTCTTTCATCAAAGTACTTACTTGCTTAGAAAAAAAAATATGGATAATTGATTTACAATCCCAGTAATATGATTTCTTAGTAAATATGTCAATAAAGATTGGTCTTTTGGCGCTTTTCACGACTTGACCTACTTTAGTTTTTTAAAAATGTTTAACTTGTTGCTTGGTTATGTATGCAGTGGCGGAGCCACGTGGTAACAAGGGGTAGCACGTGCTACCCCTGCTTTTTTTTTTTAAAAAAAAAAAAAAAAAAAAAATTCAAAAAATCGGAAAAAAATCGCAAAAAAAGAAGGGCGCTTTTCATTTGGAATTTTCACTCTCTCACCTCCTCAAACTCAGTCTCTCTCTCTCTCTCATCTCAAACTCTCAACTCCCATTCGCGGATTCGCCAGTCGGAAAATCGAATTTCCAGTCGCCGGAGTATTCGTCTCGGTCGTCGTATCGTCGGAGAAACTAGATCTAGCCCTCAAAATGGTAAGTTTATTGTTCCGCGAATTATAATCTAGAATCTAGATCTAACCCTAAATTAGAGTCTCCTCTTAACTTTGATTCTTAAATCTTAATCCCCTGAGTCTTAACTTTCTTTTTCTTTCTTCTCGGAATCTCGGCAGTCGGCTGCTCGGCTCTCCAGAAGTAGTTAGCGACGGCGACAGTAGCGACGGCGACGGCGAGAGTGACGGCGACCCGCGACAGTAGACACATAGTTCCGGCTTCCGGCGTTTGCGTTCAGCCACTACATTCAGCCATTCAGGTAACTTTCTTTCTTTTTCCTCTAGAATTGTTGGCAGAATGGAATGGCAGTTTTTTTTTATTTTTCTTTTAGGCTGAATTTCAGAATTTGTGGAAATTGTGCCAATAATTGTGGTATGTGGATTTGTGGAATTAGTAGTTTGTGGATTGTTCATTGTTGTGGAATTTGGTTGTTCATTGTTGTGGACTTTGGGTTGAAATTTTGATTGTGAGTAGTGAGTTGTGAGGTTGAATTTTGATTGATTATTGTCGTTTTTTCCATTGTTAGTTAGGTTGAATTTGTGGAAGTTTGATTGATTGTTGTGAAGTATGATTGTTTATTGGGTTGAATTTGTGGAAGTTTGGTAGTGATATATGATATATCATATGGTGTTGAAATTAGGAATTTGTGGAATTTGTTAGTTTATTATTATTGTAGTTGTGGCTTGTGGGAATGAATGATTAGTGAATGAAAATCTATATTTCAGAAGCATGAAGAGAAAACAAGGGAGGGATATTTCAAGCTTTTTTTCCAAAGGAACACCTAATGAAAATCAAGTTGATTCAAATTCACCTATTCCTCCACTCAACCAAGTCAACAAAATTCTTCTCCACTAAGTACTAATCCTCCATCTCAAAATGAAGACTTAGAACTTGGAGCTACTTCACACACTAGGTCTCAAATCCCAACTCCTTTGAAAAGGTTAACAGAAATGGAAATTAAGAGTCTTCCTCAAGATCCGGGAAAGAGGAAAAATATGAGTGATTTCCATAATGATGATAGAGATTATATTAGGAGATTCTATATTGATAGAGGACTTTGTCAACCGGTAAAGCATGACTTTCCTTTTAGAGATTTTGGGAAAAGTAATCGCCGCTTCAATCCTACTTGGTTTCAGAAGTATGACACTTGGATTGAGTATAGTGTGGAAAAAGATGCTGCCTTTTGTTTTGCTTGCTATTTGTTCAAGAAAGACAATGAAGGTTCTGATGCTTTTGTTAGTGAGGGGTTTAGAACTTAGAGTAAACCAGATGCACTCAATAAGCATATTGGTGGACATATGAGTGTTCACAATAAAGCCATGACGAGTCTTGCTGACTTTAAAAATCAAAAGGATAGTCTTCCATCTGTTTTCAGTAATCAATCGCAAGAAATGGCAAGCAATTATCGGAAGCGATTAGAAGCTTCTGTTAAATGTGTGAAGTACTTATTACTTCAAGGGTTGTCTTTCCGTGGCCATCTTGAAAATTCTGATTCTTTGAATCAAGGCAATTTCCTTGAACTCCTTAAATTTCATGCAAAAGATAGACTTGATGTTGAAAAGGTTGTATTGGAAAACGCTCCGGGAAATTGCCAAATGACTGCTCCTTGCATCCAAAAAGACATCATACATGCTTGTGCAAAAGAAACAACGAAAGTCATGCTTGATGAAATTGGTCATGATTTTTTTGCTATCCTTGCTGATGAGTCCGCAGATATATCTGATAAAGAACAAATGGCTCTTTGTTTGCGATACATTGATAGAAATGGTGGATTGAATGAACGTTTTCTTAGTTTGGTTCATGTGCCTAACACCACTTCTTTAACTCTTAAAGAGGCAATTGAATCGTTGCTTATGGAGCATTCTCTTAGTCTTTCTAGAGTTCGGGGACAAGGATATGATGGTGCTAGTAACATGCGAGGTGAAATAGCTGGTCTAAAAACTCTAATAACTGATGAGTGTCCACAAGCATATTATGTTCATTGTTTATCTCACCAACTTCAATTGACACTAGTTGCCGTTGCCAAGAAAAACTCTGATTGTAGTTGGCTTTTTCTTGATGTGCTTCCATTGTTGTTGAATTTTGTTGGTGGTTCACCTAAACGAAAAGAATTTCTTCGACAAAATCAAAGAACACGTGTTGTAGAAGCTTTATCCTCGGGTGAAATAGAATCTGGCACTGGTTTGAATCAAGAGAAATCTTTAAGTAGGCCTGGTGACACTCGATGGGGATCTCATTATAAAACAATTGTGAATGTTCTTGATTTATATCGTCCAATCCTTGAGTCACTTGATGCTATTGCTGAATCTTCCATTGAAAAGGCCGACAAAAATAAAGCATGTGCAATCATTAATTTGTTGATGACTTTTGATTTTGTTTTTGTGGCATACTTGATGACATCTATTTTTGGGATCACACATGAGTTGAATTTGGCTTTACAAAAGAGTGATCAAGATATTGTGAATGCTATGACTTTGGTTGATGTGACTAAGAGGAATTTGCAAAAGCTAAGAGATGGTGGATGGGATACTCATATGACTAAAGTATCTTCCTTTTTGACAAAACATGACATTGAGATTCTGAACATGGAGGGAATGTATGTTGCACCGGGGAGAAGAATGTTTCGTGGTAATACTTCACAAGTGACAAATCTTCATCATTTTCGGGTTGAGGTTTTTCTAAGTGTTATTGATCAACAATTGCAAGAAATTGAAAATCGATTTAGTGAGAAAAGTAAGGAATTACTTATTTGCATGTCTTGCTTTAATCCTTCTAATCGGTTTGCATCATATGATAAAGAAAAATTGCTAAGGCTTGCTGAGTTTTATCCAAATGAATTTTCAAGTGTTGAAATGTTCTTTTTTGAACATTCATTGGATAACTTCATTGAAGATGTTCGAAATGATGAGAGGTTTTGGAATGTGAAGACTCTCAATGAGCTTTCTATAAAGCTTGTTGAAACAAAAAAACATGAAACTCATTCAAAAGTTTATTTGCTTTTGAAGTTGGTGTTAATTCTTCCTGTGGCGACTGCAAGTGTAGAAAGAGCATTCTCTACTATGACTATGATCAAAAATAAATTACGAAATAGCATGGGAGATGGATTGCTAAATGATTGTTTAGTTACTTTTCTTGAAAAAGATTTGTTTTGTGATGTAGAAGTTGATGCGATTGTAAATCGGTTCCAAAATTTGAGGACCCGACGTGAACAATTGTAATTTTCTTTTATTATTGATTTCAAGGTTGTATTTGGATTTTGTAACATTTAGGATTTTGTAACATTTTGAATTTAGTAATTACGAACTTTTTTTTTGAGTTTCTAGTAATGTAAAGTTGCGCTACCCCTGGTCTAGAATCCTGGATCCGCCCCTGTATGTATGTGCATGAAACTAGAATATAAATCATATTAAGTAGAGGCAGACAATAGTTAAAATGGATTCTTGATCATATTCGCGCCCTGAACTCAACTTTTGGTTCATTGACCAATTATAAAGCAATGACAGGAAATTTCTATTAGATTAGTGCTTAATATGTCTAATGGTTTCGCAAATATCTAATTAATTAGCTAGGTTTATGAGTATTCTTTTAAATACTTATTGTCAAATTCTTTTCGAAAAGGAATTTCAAAACAATAACCTTTACAATAATGACGTAGTCAATTTCGTACTCATCCTACGTAGGCGAAAAAAATACGCATACGGTAAGGGTCTGAAATTTTTAGATCTCGAAGGTATGGGGCAATTTTAGTTCCACTTCAAAAAAAATTGGTCTCTATGTGAATTTTAATGGATCTAACCGACACTTGACCCATTGTCATCCGTAGAACTCATGACTCAAGACCCGGTAGACAATGAAATTTTGAGATCCGGTAGAACGTGAAGGAGGTCTTGACAGATAAAGTAAAAACACGATAATTAACTTGAACCAATTTTACAATTGATTGACATGTCATGGTCCTGCGTCGTTGTGATTCATACTGTTCTAATCCGACGAAGAACTCTATAGCTACAATAAAACGAAGTCTTTTGAAGCTTCCAACACATACAAGAAGTTTACCATTTTTGGTGCTTAAATCGTCAAAGACAATAGCAAAGCTAGCCTAAGAGAACTGTAACATCACACTTCCACAACTAATTTTAAGCTAAGAGTTCTACTAGATGATGATGGAAAGTTATATCATGATGACAGAAGAGAGGGAGCAACAAGCAAGAACTTGATTAGATTTTAACTCATCTGATCTGAAACTGCTTGTAAGTAGAAGTCCCATTTCCAGAGTAGGATATTTGAGTT
The DNA here is from genome assembly GCF_026745355.1 of Beta vulgaris subsp. vulgaris. NCBI lineage: Eukaryota > Viridiplantae > Streptophyta > Magnoliopsida > Caryophyllales > Amaranthaceae > Beta > Beta vulgaris. The sequence continues at coordinate 12,534,262 of NC_079205.1, read as the reverse complement.
ATGTTGGCCCTTTCATGATCACTTGGAGGCCTAAACTGTGGGTTGTTCCCTTTTGTCTGGTTTGATGATGATCCGCCTTCTCCTTGAGTGTCCGACGAGCTCTTACGACGCCTCTCATTGTGCCCTGCTAGACGCCTCCGGCAGCTCCTTTTCGTCTCGTCGAACTCTGATAGCTCATGAAACCTGGAAATGCTAATGCTTGATTGAATCATGTACATTGTCAAAAGTCATAACTCATAACTCATATGACATAAAATGAGTAGATCTATTGAATGTTGATTACAGAACCTGCAAGTTATATAGATTCGCCACAATTGCAATATTCCTGAATTTCTGCTCAGGCAGGCTCGAGGAAAAAGAAGCGATAGTATATTTCCATTTTTATGTTTAACATCCAAAATTAATACTCCCTCTATCCTATAATACTCTTTACACTTTCCTTTTTTATCTGTCCCAAATACTTTGTACACTTCTATTTTGAGATATTATTTTAATCTTTTTTAATCATTCTACCTTTTAACGATTGGCCCAAACCCTCTCTCCTCAAAATAAAACAAGCAGCACGCGATGTGTGCCTCACTTTTTTAGAACATAATTTAGAACTTTTTTAGGCATAAACAAAGGTAAAATTTGAACATTAGACATGTTTTTTCGGCTAGCTAATTTTGTTGATTAAGCCTATATCGCTTAATGAAACCCATCTTTTATTATTTATTTTATTTATACTTTCTTTAAGATTTTTAAAATGAAAACTAATGAGCGATAAAAGAATATTACGCAGATTTATTTTATTTTTTTCAACAAAGTATTTTGTTTAAATTAAATTATTTCACTTTGTTAATTGATTGTATTTTACTTTTTGATTTACTACTTGATTGTGTATTGATTGAACAAATATTTGATTGATATCATTTTCTTTGTTAATTTTTTAATGCTATATTTGAGTTTGATTTTCTTTCATCTTTTTTTAGTAGAATAGTTAATTTACTAAGGGGTAATTAAGTAAATTTATTGCGAGACATCATAGCTTCCCCATTACCTTATATAATAAAGATTATATCTTTTATTACCTACCAACTCTAAGCATGATATTCAATACTACTTTTACTAATTACTAACTCCTATCACATCTACTTTTCAATAAAATAACAATTGATAACCAAACAACAATTTATGATCTAAAACTAAGTGTCTTGATAAGTGTCAAGAGTATTTTGGGACAGAGGGAGTATTTTTTTAAAAAAAAAATCACATTACATAAATTTTGAAAATAATAATTGTTTTTATAATTATATTTGACTTACATGTATAACTTCATTTATATAAGTTTGATCATAATATAAAATGAGATTCATTTAGTGTATTTATTGATATGGAAAATTCAGGGGCGGACCCAGCTGTGTACATGGGAGTACAACTATATCCCAAAAAAATAGCTTTTAAAAAAAGAACACGCTGGAAATTTGAAAAGTGAATTACGTTCCTCTCTCATGCACGCCCCCTCTCCCTCTCACGCTCCTCTCTCTCTCGCTCACAGACACGCAGAATGGAGATCGACACTTCGGCGACGACGCCTAGTTCATCGACTCACGACTCTAACTCTACCGACGGCGACTCGCGGAAGTTTGTGTTAAGGTTTTAATTTTTGTTTCAATATGATTGCTTTGTTCTTTTATTTATTGCTTAACAATTGAAAGTTGTTGTGTATGGAATAGATCCTGGGTTAGCAAAAAAATTAATTTTCTAATGGATTTAACAAATTCTTCACTAAATTTCTGATTTTTTTGTGATATGTTTATATTTTTTTTCTTTTGAGGTGTTAATTGAATTCAGTTTCTCATTCTACGAATTGCTGTTTATTTCACTACTATTTGTCATTTGCTAAGACTCAAAACAAATTGAAATTGAAATTGAAATTGACAATCAATTATTTTTTATGAATTCAATTAGGATATGACAACTGGTACACTCAAGTCAAGTAAATCAATTAATTTTTCCACTATTTTTGTGTTTGTTGTACGTGTATCTCCATATTCAAATTTCTGGGTCCACCAGTTACAAGGATCGCCAAATAATGAAAAGTTGAATGGAGAATTAGGTAAAGAGTTTTATTATTGTTGGATGTTTTTAGATATAATTCTTGAAAGTAGCTTGAAAAGAGAGAATAGATGAGAAAAAGTGAAGAGCTAGTTGGAGAGCCATGTATCATTGTACATGCTCGTGCCAAATTCATGTCATATACTAAATGTGTCAAAAAATAAAACGGAATTTTCACGAGGTACCCCTGAGGTTTCTTAATATTCACTGGGTACCCCCGTGTTTTCTAAAATTCACCAGGTACCCTTGAGGTTTGGTGAAAATTCCTGAAATGTCCCTGCCGTTAAATTTCCGTCAATTTCGTTAGATTTCCATCCAAACCACTCTTATCAACCTAAATTAACTCTAATTAACCCTAAATAAACTTTAGTTAATTTTAGTTAACTCTAATTAATCCTAAAACCCTAACTAACCCTAACCCAACCCTACTAGCCCCCCACCAACCCCAACCCCAACCCCAACCCCACACCCCACCACCCCACCCAACCCACCCCTAACCCGACCAACCCCCTCCCGTGCAAAAGCCACGCAAGCCCCTCTCCCCCATTCTGGCAGAACCCACGTAACCCCCCCTCTCTAGCAGAACCCACACAGCCCCTTCCCTCTCCCCCTCCGCCGCGCAGCCCTTCCCCCAGCAGCAGTTGACGCAGTGTGGGTCCCATGATCGTCGACATCTCTAGGGGACTTAAACTCCAAAACCGACATCATATTACCAAATGTTTTGGTCGAAGAAAGACCGACATTCCGGCCAAATTTCGGTGTCGAGGACACCTATGATGACGCCGGATCCGTAATCAAATTCCAACCAGAGTCCATGTTGGATTTGGAGTCTGAGGAATTTTGGGGAGCATGTGGTGTGGAGGTAACGACGGCGGTCTTCGAGGACAACGAGGATTGAGGGTTGTTGTTCAGATTGTCGGTTTCTGAAGGGGTTAATACGGCGGAGAAGCCGTGAAAACGATGTCGGGTGTGTGGAGGATTTTGGAAGATGTGGTTGCGTGGGGGTGGGGGTAGGGGAGGGGGCTGCTGGTGGGAGGGTAGGGGAGGGGTGGGGAGGGCTGCTGGTGGGAGGGTAGGGGAGGGGGTGGGGCTGCTGGTGGGAGGGTGGGGATGGGATGGTGGGAGGGTTTGGATTAGAAGTTAGGGGTAATTATGTTTTTTAGGGGGCTGCTGGTGGTAGGGTTACGTCGGATGATTTTTTAAAACCACAGGGCTACTTGGTGAATGTTGGAAAACATTAGGGTACCTGGTGAATATTAAGAAACTCATGGGTACTTGGTGAAAAAACTGGGCAAAAAAACTTTAATGCTAAAACTGCCTATATAATTTTAGCCAGAGTCTAGAAGAGCTTGACTATAATTTTAGTCGGAGTCTCGAAAGTGAGATTTGGCACAATAGTATCTGCTTTATCTTTTAGGGAAGACCAAAGTTCATTCCTTGGTTTGAGCGATGATATCATGAAGTTGGAGAAAGGGATTGGGATGAGCGACTTAGAACTAGATCCAATCCCTGATATAGGGTACAACTAGGTAATCCTTGTACGTAAGATCAAAGTGTTAAGGTCCAAAATAGAAGTTTTAGAAGTTAGGAGTTTCTCGACACAAAATTCAAAGACAACAATAGTCCCGCCCAACTAATCGATACTTCAGCTTGCTTAGGCCATGCCCCATTTTACGAGCTCATGTAGGGCCGAATTAGAGACCAAAAAATGTCAAAATATGTCTAACGACATGGTCGGGTTCATGAGGTAGCCCGTGCTACCTTTTTTATTTAACATATTGACATAACATTATTTCTTTTTATCTTCTATTTTTACTATGGTTAACAAAATAATGTTTGATATTATAGCAAGTTAAATCTCTACTTATTACTTTTCAAACCAATCAAAATATTAAAATTTGCAAATGTAGATAAACAAATTTTTCAGGCAGCATATAGGCCGGCAAACTTAATTTGGACCGACACGACTAATGAGGGGCTAAAGTAGACTATTATCCGCTCGTTCCAATATTGTCTTTATCAAAACTCCAAAGTATTTACAATCTTAAATATACTAAGTATATTCCTATTTAATCTACACGATATGCTTTTTACTAGAATCAAGAAAAAAGTGAAAAAGTATGAGAGAGAGGAGATACATTCTGAAAAGTCGAGAGTAAGAAGTGCAAAAAGTAAAAAGAAAAATAAAGGAGAGAGAAAATGAGGTGGATGAAGGGTTTCAAGTGGGTTTCTTAATTTAGTGAGCGACCACAGAAGCAATAATAATAGTTAGGTATTTCACCTTATATACATAAAGTAATATAGTGTAACTATTAAATAAATCGAATAAAAAAAGTGTGTAAATTAAAAAGAATAGTTCGATCAATCACTCATGGATCACTTTATTTGTTTAAGTGGGGTGTCGATCAACTACACCACCGTGGTTTAGTTTTATACTCATATAGTCCTATTGTTCAAGGGAGTTTTTGAGCGGTGACTTCTTAAGTCGTTGAGAGCTGACTTCTTAAGTCGTCAGGATTCCTTGGTCTTACTCAAATTAAAGGTTGCTTTAGACAATTTCACCCAAAACAAGATGTTATGATATTCACATGTGAAAAACAAGTTTCATCCACAAAAACCTGTTAGAATTCAAATATAAGTTTTAATATCACCAAAAGTGCCCAAACAACATATCAAAAATTTAGCATCCCCATTTTGATATTACATGGAAGATATACATATAGCTAGAGACATCCCATCACTTCGAATTTAACAAAATAATCTCTTAAATACCATTATATGATGGATTTACGAAGAATACAGGGAATTAGCGTAGATTTTATAATTTTTTCTTTAAAAAAAATCTATATTTCCTCCCTCAGATAATTTTCTTTACAATCCTTTTAGGTAGTTCAAAAATAAATTTTTCGTTCCCTTAGATAAATTTTTTAACTTAGGTTTTCTCGACCTCTATCTTCTCTTTTATATTCACGTTCTCTTTTTATATGTGTTCCATGTGATAGGGGATCTCTAATTAACCTTGTCTCTCAACTAATTTGTAATTCTTACTTTTATACTATCTACTCAAGTACATACATAGTTGCAAGAAATCATTAACATGTATGCTGAAGACAACTAAAAAGTTTATTCTAAGAAAAAAGAACTTTCAATTTCAAAATCTCAAAACATTTGAGAAAAATAAAAGAATTTTGTTCCATAAAAAAACATGCGAACATACCAAAATGACATGAATAATAAAGCCTTCATATAGTTATAGGTGCTCCCTTTCAAATATTTACACATTTATTCTTTTTCATGATATATCTTGCTCAAAATATTTACACATTAATTCTTTT